>NC_088214.1:8916124-9109707 GCF_036934945.1 Oncorhynchus masou masou
ACACACGGGCACACACGGACACACGGACACGGACACGGACACACACACGGGCACACACACGGACACGGACACGGACACGGGCATGCATACGGACACACACACCCACAAAGGCCCACTACCTCGTAGTGTCATTCAGGTTGACAGTATAACCATCGTTCCTCCAGCCACAGCCTGAGTGACAGTTAACTTTTCATTTAGCCTTTTTTTTCTCTCCTCAATGTTGATCACAAACCTTTAGCAAATCAATCTGGCTCATGGTGTCTCAGTCTAACACAATGTGTTGTTGTTGTTGTTGTTGTTGTTGTCTAGGTATCATGCTGGGTAGAATGGGGCCTAATGGCAGCGCCCTGGTCAACTTCTGTCAGAGTTTAAACGAGGCTGTCCTGAAGATTGTCGCCATAGTGATCTGGTAAGAGTTGTAGCTTACGGGAAGAGCAACCCAAAGACATGTCCTCTCAATAACATCGTATTAGACAACATGCTTAGATAGTCATATGTGCGGGAGTGTCAACAAAATGATTACATTCTATTATTATATTCTACTGCAGCCAATCACCTTGGCCAGTCCAAGAACTAACCTGTCTCCCATGACCAGAACCAGAACCAAAACAAAAAACGCTACCTTCCTGGTCCACTGCAGGTACTTCCCGTTCGGCATCGTGTTCCTGGTGGCTGGTAAGATCCTAGAGATGGATGACCCGTCAGCCATGGGGAAGAAGCTGGGTTTCTATGCCATCACCGTGGTGATGGGCCTGATCCTCCATGGTCTCTTCATCCTCCCGGCCATGTACTTCTTCATCACCAAGAAGAGCCCCATCGTCTACATCAGGGGCATCCTGCAGGCCCTGCTCATCTCCCTGGCAACCTCCTCCAGGTAAACAACAACAACCCTACATCTAACTCTAACTCTAACCCTACCTTAACCCTAACCCTAGCCTCAACTCTAACCCTACCTTAACCCTAACCCTAGCCTCAACTCTAACCCTACCTTAACCCTAACCCTATCCTCAACTCTAACCCTACCTTAACCCTAACCCTAATCCTATCCTCAACTCTAACCCTACCTTAACCCTAACCCTTACCTCAACTCTAACCCTACCTTAACCTGAACCCTAGCATCAACTCTAACCCTAACCCTAGCCTCAACTTTAACCCTACCTTAACCCTAACCCTAGCCTCAACTTTAACCCTACCTTAACCCTAACCCTAGTATCAACTCTAACCCTACCTTAACCCTAACCCTAGCCTCAACTTTAACCCTACCTTAACCCTAACCCTAGCCTCAACTCTAACCCTACCTTAACCCTAACCCTAGTCTCAACTCTAACCCTACCTTAACCCTAACCCTATCCTCAACTCTAACCCTACCCTAACCCTAACCCTAGTATCAAATCTAACCCTACCCTAACCCTAACCCTAGTATCAACTCTAACCCTACCCTAACCCTAACCCTAGTATCAACTCTAACCGTACCTTAACCCTAACCCTAATCCTATCCTCAACTCTAACCCTACCCTAACCCTAACCCTAGCCTCAACTCTAACCGTACCTTAACCCTAACCCTAATCCTATCCTCAACTCTAACCCTACCCTAACCCTAACCCTAGTATCAACTCTAACCCTACCCTAACCCTAACCCTAGCCTCAACTCTAACCCTACCTTAACCCTAACCCTAGCCTCAACTCTAACCCTACATTATTCATCTCATATGTATACGTATATACTGTACTCTATATCATCTACTGCATCTTTATGTAATATCACTAGCCACTTTAACTATGCCACTTTGTTTACATACTCATCTCATATGTATATACTGTACTCGATACCATCTACTGTATCTTGCCTATGCTGCTCTGCACCATCACTCATTCATATCTTTATGTACATATTCTTTATCCCCTTACACTGTGTATAAGAAATTAGTTTTGGAATTGTTAGTTAGATTACTTGTTGGTTATTACTGCATTGTCGGAACTGGAAGCACAAGCATTTCGCTACACTCGCATTAACATCTGCTAACCATGTGTATGTGACAAATAAAATTTGATTTGATTTGATTTTTGACCTTAACCCTAACCCTAGCCTCAACTCAAACCCTACCTTAACCCTAACCCTATCCTCAACTCTAACCCTACCCTAACCCTAACCCTAGCCTCAACTCTAACCCTATCCTAACCCTAACCCTAGCCTCAACTCTAACCCTACCTTAACCCTAACCCTAACCCTAACCCTAGCCTCAACTCTAACCCTACCTTAACCCTAACCCTAACTCTAACCCTACCTTAACCCTAACCCTAGCCTCAACTCTAACCCTACCTTAACCCTAACCCTAGCCTCAACTCTAACCCTACCTTAACCCTAACCCTAACCCTAGCCTCAACTCTAACCTTAACCCTAACCCTTACCTCAACTCTAACCCTACCTTAACCTTAACCCTAACCCTAACCCTATCCTCAACTCTAACCTTAACCCTAACCCTATCCTCAACTCTAACCTTAACCCTAACCCTAACCTCAACTCTAACCTTAACACTAACCCTAACACTAACCCTAACCCTAGTCTCAACTCTAACCCTACCTTAACCCTAACCCTAGCCTCAACTCTAACCTTAACACTAACCCTAACACTAACCCTAACCCTATCCTCAACTCTAACCTTAACCCTAACCCTAACCCTAGCCTCAACTCTAACCTTAACACTAACCCTAACACTAACCCTAACCCTAACCCTAGCCTCAACTCTAACCTTAACACTAACCTTAACACTAACCCTAACCCTAATCGTAGCTCCAACCATAACCGTAACCCTAATCGTAGCTCCAGTCACAACCCTAACCCTAATCGTAGCTCCAGCCACAACCCTAACCCTAATCGTAGCTCCAGCCACAACCCTAACCCTAATCGTAGCTCCAGCCACAACCCTAACCCTAATCGTAGCTCCAGCCACAACCCTAACCCTAATCGTAGCTCCAGCCACAACCCTAACCCTAATCGTAGCTCCAACCACAACCCTAACCCTAATCGTAGCTCCAGCCACAACCCTAACCCTAATCGTAGCTCCAGCCACAACCCTAACCCTAATCGTAGCTCCAGCCACAACCCTAACCCTAATCGTAGCTCCAGCCACAACCCTAACCCTAATCGTAGCTCCAACCACAACCCTAATCGTAGCTCCAACCACAACCCTAACCCTAATCGTAGCTCCAACCACAACCCTAACCCTAATCGTAGCTCCAGCCACAACCCTAACCCTAATCGTAGCTCCAGCCACAACCCTAACCCTAATCGTAGCTCCAGCCACAACCCTAACCCTAATCGTAGCTCCAGCCACAACCCTAACCCTAATCGTAGCTCCAGCCACAACCCTAACCCTAATCGTAGCTCCAGCCACAACCCTAACCCTAATCGTAGCTCCAACCACAACCCTAACCCTAATCGTAGCTCCAGCCACAACCCTAACCCTAATCGTAGCTCCAGCCACAACCCTAACCCTAATCGTAGCTCCAACCACAACCCTAACCCTAATCGTAGCTCCAGCCACAACCCTAACCCTAATCGTAGCTCCAGCCACAACCCTAACCCTAATCGTAGCTCCAGCCACAACCCTAACCCTAATCGTAGCTCCAGCCACAACCCTAACCCTAATCGTAGCTCCAGCCACAACCCTAACCCTAATCGTAGCTCCAGCCACAACCCTAACCCTAATCGTAGCTCCAACCACAACCCTAACCCTAATCGTAGCTCCAGCCACAACCCTAACCCTAATCGTAGCTCCAGCCACAACCCTAACCCTAATCGTAGCTCCAGCCACAACCCTAACCCTAATCGTAGCTCCAACCACAACCCTAACCCTAATCGTAGCTCCAACCACAACCCTAATCGTAGCTCCAACCACAACCCTAACCCTAATCGTAGCTCCAGCCACAACCCTAACCCTAATCGTAGCTCCAGCCACAACCCTAACCCTAATCGTAGCTCCAGCCACAACCCTAACCCTAATCGTAGCTCCAGCCACAACCCTAACCCTAATCGTAGCTCCAGCCACAACCCTAACCCTAATCGTAGCTCCAGCCACAACCCTAACCCTAATCGTAGCTCCAGCCAACCACAACCCTAATCGTAGCTCCAACCACAACCCTAACCCTAATCGTAGCTCCAACCACAACCCTAACCCTAATCGTAGCTCCAGCCACAACCCTAACCCTAATCGTAGCTCCAGCCACAACCCTAACCCTAATCGTAGCTCCAGCCACAACCCTAACCCTAATCGTAGCTCCAGCCACAACCCTAACCCTAATCGTAGCTCCAGCCACAACCCTAACCCTAATCGTAGCTCCAGCCACAACCCTAACCCTAATCGTAGCTCCAACCACAACCCTAACCCTAATCGTAGCTCCAGCCACAACCCTAACCCTAATCGTAGCTCCAGCCACAACCCTAACCCTAATCGTAGCTCCAACCACAACCCTAACCCTAATCGTAGCTCCAGCCACAACCCTAACCCTAATCGTAGCTCCAGCCACAACCCTAACCCTAATCGTAGCTCCAGCCACAACCCTAACCCTAATCGTAGCTCCAGCCACAACCCTAACCCTAATCGTAGCTCCAGCCACAACCCTAACCCTAATCGTAGCTCCAGCCACAACCCTAACCCTAATCGTAGCTCCAACCACAACCCTAACCCTAATCGTAGCTCCAGCCACAACCCTAACCCTAATCGTAGCTCCAGCCACAACCCTAACCCTAATCGTAGCTCCAACCACAACCCTAACCCTAATCGTAGCTCCAACCACAACCCTAATCGTAGCTCCAACCACAACCCTAACCCTAATCGTAGCTCCAGCCACAACCCTAACCCTAATCGTAGCTCCAGCCACAACCCTAACCCATTGTCTAGCCCAGTGGTTCCAACCTCTTTTAACTGTGGCTCACCTTGATGGGTTTAAACATTCTGTGACACATCTAAAATGTCCCAATTCATTTATTTAGTGGTAATGACCATCTTAGCTGATCCATAGTGCAAATCATCTATTTTCTGTGACAAACATTTTTCCTGAATTTAAATAAATAGGGTTTATTTAAACTATTTTCATTGTTCCTTACTCATTATGGTTCAGTTGTGTATTAAGAGCATCTCGCAAATATCTGATAGAAGGAAAAACATATAGGCCGAGCTAAGGTAAAACACAGTGTCTTCGGGAAGTATTCAGGCCTCATGATTTTTTCCAAATTTCGTTACGTTACAGCCTTATTGTAAAAAGTATTACATTGTGTTACATCAATCTGCATACAATACCCCATAGTGACAAAGCAAAAATGGGTTTTCAGAAAATGTGGCTCATTTATAAATTAAAAAATAATAATAATGGAAACATCACATTTACATAAGCATTCAGACACTTTACTCAGTACTTCGCTGAAGCACCTTTGGCAGCGATTACAGCCTTGAGTCTTTTTGGGTATGACACAAGTTTGAGACACCTGTATTTTGGGAGTTTCTCCCATTCTTCTCTGCAGATCCTCTCAAGCTCTGTCAGGTTGGATGGGGAACATTGCTGCACAGCTATTTTCAGGTCTCTCTAGAGATGTTATATCTATACTTTGACAATATAAGTCATTTAACTTGCCATGTCAATAAAGTCTATTGAATTGAAGTGTTAGATCGGGTTCAAGTCCGGGCTCTGGCTGGGCCACTCAAGGACATTCAGAGACTTGTCCCGGAGCCACTCCGGCATTGTCTTGGCAGTGTGCTTAGGGTCGTTGTCCTGTTGGAAGGTGAACCTTCAACTCAGTCTGAGGTCCTGAGTGCTCTGGAGCAGGTTTTCAGCAAGGATTACTCTATACTTTGATCCGTTCATCTTCGCCTCGATCCTGACTAGTCTCCCTGTCCCTGCCTCAGAAAATCATCCCTACAGCATGATGCTGCCACGAACATGCTTCTCCATAGGGTCGGTGCCAGGTTTCCTCCTGACATGAAGCTTGGCATTCAAGCAAAATAGTTCAATCTTGGTTTCATCAGACCAGAGAATCTTGTTTCTCTGTACACCTGTTGTGCACAGTAGACGTGTATTCGGCTCATGTGACTTCCACCTCTCCTCCGCTTTCACTTCTCCTTCCTCTTCCACTTCTCCTTCTTCTTCCACCTCTCCTTCTTCTTCCACCTCTCCTTCCTCTTCCACCTCTCCTTCCTCTTCCACCTCTCCTTCCTCTCCCACCTCTCCTTCCTCCATCTCTCCTTCTTCTTCCACCTCTCCTTCTTCTTCCTCCTCTCCTTCCTCTTCCATCTCTCCTTCCTCTTCCACCTCTCCTTCCTCTTCCACATCTCCTTCCTCTTCCACCTCTCCTTCCTCTTCCACCTCTCCTTCTTCTTCCATCTCTAGTCGATGGTCACATATTGGGACATATCCCCAATGTCTCCCTCTGATAGTGTGTTATGGCTCATATGAAGTGATATTGCCTCTTCATTAGTCTCTGCTCCTCAGTTCCTCAGTTCCTCAGCTCTGATAGTGTATATATATATACACACACACACACACATATATATGTATATATACATAGGTATATATATATATATAGTATTTAACCTTTATTTAACTAGTCAAGTCAGTTAAGAACAAATTCTTGTTAACAATGACAACCTACCCCCGGCGACGCTGGGCCAATTGTGTACCACCCTATGGGACTCCCAATCACAGCCAGAAGGGATACAGCCTGGATTCAGAACCAGGGACTGTAGTGACGCCTCTTGCACTGAGATGCAGTGCCTTAAACTGCTGCGCCACTCGGGAGTCCATGGAGTAATGGAGTGATATTACCTCTTCATTAGTCTCTGCTCCTCTGCTCCTCAGCTCCCCAGCTGTTGCATAGACAGATTTAGTTTCACCAGAAGGGACTGTGTCAGAGTAGACTTGGGTTTCTGTCTCGCGTATTAGGACATCATTGAGAATGATCGAGTATCTACAGTCAGGATGTCCTTAATCAGTGAAATATATTTTATAAAGCCGTTTTTACTTCAGCAGTTGTCACAAAGTGGTTTACAGAGCCTCCCACAGAAGTGATGTTTGTGTTCCTCGACTAGCCACAATGAAACGTTGACAGCAGGAGTGGTGTGAATATAATGACAATGATGTATCTTTCAATGAATCTCTCTGTTGTTGTATGAATCATTGTCATTGAAATAATAAATAAGAGTTGAATTCAAATGAAAAAAAAATAGGATCTTGAATCACTCGCCCTCCAACTGACTGCATCTCTTTTGTCATTATTACTCATTAAAGCTTGAATCCTTAATTTAAAATATAACAAAGCAGCTCCCCGCCCCTGTTACCGATAAAAAGCTGAGTAACGGGCTGGAGAAATGTAACCACTCTCAAACTCAGACAGCACAATGGATGCAAGGACTGACCATCCATGACATCAACATGATAGTTTTCACCAGGTTTTGAGGCTATACAGTTTACATTTACGTTGTGTACAAACATTGGAGCTAAACAAGCTTGTATTTTGGGGTTCTGATGGGCTACGACAGTTGAACTAAGCTCATTAGGCATTTCTATATTATATTCTTCAAGAATCAATGATTATATATCACTCATTTAAAATTCAGAAAATGGATGTAGCAACTAAGGATTCTTGCTTCAAGGGAAGGCATTGATATCCTCATTACTATCCTCAGTGAAAACATTGCTTACATTACCTTCAAAGTGTCACAGACTAAATTTCATTAAAATTTGAAGACTGAATTTCAACTAGACAAACGCCTTGCTGTAAGATTTTTTATACATTTTTGTTCTCGTTCTTCTTCTTGCCTGAGTCTGTCAGTAAACACAGACTACCTGTGGTGGGAATGTAATCTTTTGAGATGTGAAATTATAACTTCAAGGAAAGTCATGAATAGAAATTGATGAACTGTTTTTCTTTTCACGTGATCTGCGTCACAAGGTGGTCCTCTGTTTGTACCCTCACCCAGCTCTGAAGTTTACTACTTACTGAGATAATACAGTTGAGTGTTTAATCTAATCATTTACTCCCCAGCTCGGCCACGCTGCCCATCACTTTCAAGTGCCTCCTCGAGAACAACCACATCGACCGGCGCATCATCCGCTTCGTGCTCCCTGTGGGCGCCACCATCAACATGGACGGGACGGCGCTCTACGAGGCCGTGGCTGCCATCTTCATCGCCCAGGTCAACAACTACGAGCTAGACTTTGGCCAGATCATAACCATCAGGTATAACGCCTATTTACCCTTTATATTAAAGTTATGTAGCCTATATAGCCTTTATATTAAAGCTATGTAGCTTATATAGCCTTTTTAGTACAGGTATGTAGCCTACATAGCCTTTAGTACAGGTATATAGCCTACATAGCCTTTATAATACAGGTATGTAGCCTACATAGCCTTTATAATACAAGTATGTAGCCTACATAGCCTTTATAATAGAGGTATGTAGCCTACCTAGCCTTTATAATACAGGTATGTAGCCTACATAGGCTTCATAATACAGGTATGTAGCCTACATAGCCTTCATAGTACAGGTACATAGCCTACATAGCCTTTATAATACAGGTATATAGCCTACATAGCCTTTATAGTACAGGTATGTAGCCTACATAGCCTTTATAATACAGGTATATAGCCTACATAGCCTTTATAATACAGGTATGTAGCCTACATAGCCTTTATAATACAGGTATATAGCCTACATAGCCTTTATAGTACAGGTATGTAGCCTACATAGCCTTTATAATACAGGTATGTAGCCTATATAGCCTTTATAGTACAGGTATGTAGCCTACATAGTCTTAGAAGGTAATCAACTTACTTGAAAAAGGGGTTATAGTGTTTTATTAACTGGATTCAATCCAAAACTGTGTTTGTGCTGGACAGTAAAGCCGATACCTGCAGCATTAACTTCGCTCTCCACTTAAATTCGCTCTCCGCTGACGCGGTAAATATTGCCTTTTAAAAGCTGCGTTAGCTACAAGCGCGACTGGATTGAACTCCAGCTTTAGTATGAAAAGGTATGCACGGGGCACCACAATTACAAAAGGACATATTGAACACTGTAGAAAGAAGTCCTAATCAGAACACGTGGCATCAACAAACAGCCTGCCCCCTGGGCAACAACGGGTTGAGTCAAAGGTTTTACCCCTGTGTGTTGAATCAATGTGGAAATCCGATTGGATTTGCAAAGAGTCATCACCGTAAGGGTATTTCATTTTTTTTCAATCGACTTTTAACCTAAATCCAGTGACATGGTGACATTTGCTGTTGATTTCACGTTGAATTCATGTTAGTTGAGAACTCAATCAACTGTAAATCAAAACTAGACTGACGTCTGTGCCCAGTGGGGGACTTCCTGGTCAGAAACCTGGAAGTGGTTGTAGTGAAAGCTCTAATTACTGAAATGGAACTTCCTGCATTGAAACACATTGATTATCATATTGATTATTGCTAAATCATCCGTTTATGTATATTCCCTGTGGAATTATTTTGACCAAAATAGCACAAGGGTACAACACATCTGTAGCTTTGCGGTTTGTGAAACACAGAAATTAATCTAGTGTTACAGTTTTGAGGATGAATTAATGAATATTATGAGATTATACTGAATCAAGCACGTAGATAAACTTAAATGTGACATGTGACTGTACTACAGCTTACCTCACAGTGATCTACCCCTGTACACTACATCATTAAATCAGTGGCTATTACATAGCAGAGACAGTCAGACACACACCACACACACACACACACACACACACACACACACACACACACACACACACACACACACACACACGCTCCTCCCCCTGTAAAATGGCCTTGCTCTCCCCTGATTTAATGACATGTTAAACTGTAATAACATTAAGCAGTCCTATCCTCCTCTACTCGTCACAGACTCTGCTTTCCAAACGGCGCCCTATTCCCTATAGAGTGCACTACTTTTCCATAGGGCTTTGGTCAAAAGTAGTGCACTTTATGGAGAATATGCTACCGTTTGGGACACGCACCGACTTTGGCCAGGCAGGCAGTAATCTCCTGGCAGTAACACCCACATGACCTGTATAACTCAGCTCTCTTGTCACGACAGAATTATCAGGAGGGCTTTTAATATTCTTCTGTAGCGTCCTGCTCTATTCCCGTGACGTTTGGCTGTTTGGAACGATAGTCCATCTGTGACGTCCCCTCCCTAGAGACAGTGTCAGAGAGTGTGTTCCAAATGGCATTCTATTCCCTTTAGAGTGAACATTCTGAACATTGCATTCAGGTCAAAAGTAGTGCACTCTTTAGGGAACAGGGTGCCATCCGATTATGCATGAATTTGACTGCGGTCATGACTCATGACCACCAGTGTGACGGTAATATGGTCACCGTAACAGCCCATGTCAGGTCAAATGTCAAACAGCCTGTGTATCTCTGAGTCCTTGTGGGGGGACATACTGTGTCCGTGTGGGGGGACATACTGTGTCCTTGTGGGGGGACATACTGTGTCCTTGTGGGGGGAAGTACTGTGTCCTTGTGGGGGGAGGTACGGTGTCCTTGTGGGGGGACATACGGTGTCCTTGTGGGGGGACATACGGTGTCCTTGTGGGGGGACATACTGTGTCCTTGTGGGGGGACATACTGTGTCCTTGTGGGGGGACGTACGGTGTCCTTGTGGGGGGACATACTGTGTCCTTGTGGGGGGACATACTGTGTCCTTGTGGGGGAAGTACAGTGTCCTTGTGGGGGACATACTGTGTCCTTGTGGGGGGACGTACGGTGTCCTTGTGGGGGACATACTGTGTCCTTGTGGGGGGAAGTACTGTGTCCTTGTGGGGGAAGTACGGTGTCCTTGTGGGGGGAATACGGTGTCCTTGTGGGGGGAACGGTGTCCTTGTGGGGGAAGTACAGTGTCCTTGTGGGGGGACATACTGTGTCCTTGTGGGGGGACATACTGTGTCCTTGTGGGGGAAGTACAGTGTCCTTGTGGGGGAAGTACTGTGTCCTTGTGGGGGACATACTGTGTCCTTGTGGGGGGACTACGGTGTCCTTGTGGGGGGACATACTGTGTCCTTGTGGGGGGACATACTGTGTCCTTGTGGGGGGAAGTACAGTGTCCTTGTGGGGGGAAGTACTGTGTCCTTGTGGGGGGACGTACTGTGTCCTTGTGGGGGGAAGTACTGTGTCCTTGTGGGGGAGGTACTGTGTCCTTGTGGGGGGACATACTGTGTCCTTGTGGGGGAAGTACAGTGTCCTTGTGGGGGACGTACTGTGTCCTTGTGGGGGAGGTACGGTGTCCTTGTGGGGGGACATACTGTGTCCTTGTGGGGGAGGTACGGTGTCCGTGTGGGGGGACATACTGTGTCCTTGTGGGGGACATACTGTGTCCTTGTGGGGGAAGTACAGTGTCCTTGTGGGGGAAGTACTGTGTCCTTGTGGGGGGACATACTGTGTCCTTGTGGGGGAAGTACTGTGTCCTTGTGGGGGAGGTACGGTGTCCGTGTGGGGGGACATACTGTGTCCTTGTGGGGGGACATACTGTGTCCTTGTGGGGGAAGTACAGTGTCCTTGTGGGGGGAAGTACTGTGTCCTTGTGGGGGGACATACTGTGTCCTTGTGGGGGGAAGTACAGTGTCCTTGTGGGGGGACATACTGTGTCCTTGTGGGGGGACATACTGTGTCCTTGTGGGGGGAAGTACAGTGTCCTTGTGGGGGGAAGTACTGTGTCCTTGTGGGGGGACATACTGTGTCCTTGTGTGGGGGAAGTACTGTGTCCGTGTGGGGGGACATACTGTGTCCTTGTGTGGGGACATACTGTGTCCTTGTGTGGGGGAAGTACAGTGTCCTTGTGGGGGAAGTACTGTGTCCGTGTGGGGGGACATACTGTGTCCGTGTGGGGGAAGTACGGTGTCCTTGTGGGGGGAAGTACGGTGTCCGTGTGGGGGGACATACTGTGTCCTTGTGTGGGGGAAGTACGGTGTCCTTGTGGGGGGAAGTACGGTGTCCTTGTGTGAGAACGTACGGTGCAGTATATGCTGTGTACTGTATGTCAGAATAACAGGTCAAGGGTTATTGGTCAAATTCGATCATTATATCACACACCAAGGAACCAATGAGTTCAGAGCCTCACTGTCTTTCTTCACTCTCTCTTCCTGTCTTTCTTCACTCTCTCTTCCTGTCTTTCTTCACTCTCTCTTCCTGTCTTTCTTCACTCTCTCTTTCTGTCTTTCTTCACTCTCTCTTCCTGTCTTTCTTCACTCTCTCTTCCTGTCTTTCTTCACTCTCTCTTCCTGTCTTTCTTCACTCTCTCTTTCTGTCTTTCTTCACTCGCTCTTCCTGTTTTCCTTCACTCTCTCTTCCTCTTTTTCTGTCCCTCATGGGTTGTATCCCAAATGGCACCCTACTCCATATGCAGTTTGCTACTTTTGACCAGAGGTGAGTGGTCAGTAGTGCACTAAATAGGGAATAGGGTGCTGTTTGGGATGCTGCCATGATCAATAGCCTACAATAGAATCAACTAGAGCGTTGTACTGAGGCATCATTTGCAGGTGCTGGACACAGTACAGATCTGATAATCCAGTCAGGGTCACTAATAGCATTTCCTCTTTTGTTTCCAGTATCACAGCTACGGCTGCCAGTATTGGTGCAGCTGGAATCCCGCAGGCCGGATTGGTCACCATGGTGATCGTGTTAACCTCGGTGGGCCTGCCCACTGATGACATCACTCTCATCATTGCTGTAGATTGGGCGTTGTAAGTGTAGTTTGTCTTCTCTGTGGTTTAGTTTTATCAATGCTTTTACATATAGCAATAAAGGTTCAGGTGTTGATTTTCAAAACAAAGGATGTTGTATTTTACAGGGTAAAATTTTATTAACGTTTTACTGAGACATTATGACAAGGTGATCTTCAAATATATAACAAAGTGATGTCAATATGCCACATAAACCCTGCTACTGTAATTGTATAGTGTTGTGTCTCACAAGACTACTAGTGTGGACTGCAGCTCCCAGTGCCAGTTCCCCACAGAGCCTCCCAACACCATCAAGGCAGCTGAACCTCCATTTTGTTTTCCAGGGACCGTTTCAGGACCATGGTCAACGTGATGGGAGATGCCCTGGCCACGGGGATCATGGCTCACATCTGTAGAAAAGACTTCGTCAAGGAAGGAGAGCAGGTGAGAAATACCCTAACCTGGCATCACAATGCCTGCCAGACACTCTCAACTTTCCATTCATGGAAGTTTGATTTCCGTTGTGTACAGTGAACTGATTATCTGCTGGAAGAGGAAGAGGTGAGTGGTCAGAACCTTGGAGAATGTTACACTGTAGTACATACCACAGTAGAACACGTCTACAGAGGTCGAGAAGAGACCCAAACATTTATTTGCCTCCGATCACCCAATCTCTCTGTTGAATACAGACATTACAATTCTGACTAAAAGTCCTATCGTTTACTCTTTCTGCTAAAGACACCCTAAAGTTTATCATTCCCATTATATTCAAAGACAATCACACATAGTTAATTAGGTTTTGACCCTCTTACTCTAATATTTATGAGCTTCTCAATTATATTTATCTCACTCAACTAATCCTGATTATTTTCCTCATTTCTCTGTAGGCAAATACAAAACCTCTGATCCTGTAGTGAGATCGTGGGCTGTCTATTTGTTTAATAACAAAGGGAATTATTTGTTTCAGCACAAATTCCCAGATTGGTTTCTTCTACATTTGTGGGTGGTCTATTATTAAATGTTATGAGATTAAAGAACATTAAAACAAAGCTTCAATTGCAACTTTACAGCCTTTTCATTTTTAGTTTCTTATTCGCCGATGTCCTCTGATCATTTCTATGGATGCAGAAAAATGTATTTTGATCCAATAATCAGGCCATCGATTTGTTTTTCATGGGGAATACATTGCTCTGGCAACAAATTAAGGTATTAGTTCCTTCTTGTACCCTCCTGCAGGTGCCTCTGATCTGTGAGACCAAGCCCATGATCAGCATCCAGCAGATGATGACGTACCAGAAGAACGGTGGGTACCAGCACCCTCCCTGCGGACCAGAGGGCCCGGACGTGGCTCGTCTGATGCAGCTGGAGGAGGGGTTACGGCCGGAGCAGAGGAAGAGGAACCCCCACGCTCCCCAACACAAGAGGGAGCACAAGGACAAGGACCACTGCTCCATCGACATGAATGGTCTGGAGACTAACGTATAGAGGGAGCCAGTCATCAGCACCACAGCAACCGGCTGCGTCCCGATTCTCCACACTTCTCTAGAAGTGTGCACATGCATACTCTCCGACACGGATCTAACAGTGGTGGATCTAACAACTCCCTCCAGCCAATGGTTACACCAGTTCAATGCTTTTAACACCATGACAAGGAGTGGGAAAGTGCATACTTTGGAAAAAGGTGGACAATCAGAATGCAGCCAAGATTATAGCTACAGGCGAGAGGAAGGGACCGACTGACCAACTGCAACAGATGCAGGATGAGGATCCAACAAGAAAATATGATTTTCTACATGATTTATATTACGACCCAGTATGATTGTGCATGTGTGTGTTTATGTACTTATCAGAGTTGTTACACGCCAGCAGAATGATTTTATAGAAACATTTTATATGAGGAGCAGGCATTCTATATGATGAGAAGACATTCTATATGATGAGAAGACATTCCATGTGACAATGACACATTCCATATGACAAGGGGACATTCTATATGATGAGAAGACATTCTATATGATGAGAAGACATTCCATGTGACAATGACACATTCCATATGACAAGGGGACATTCTATATGACAAGGAGAGCTTCTAAATGATGAGGAGACATTCCATGTGACAATGACACATTCTATATGACAAGGGGACATTCTATATGACAAGGAGAGCTTCTATATGATGAGACATTCCATGTGACAATAACACATTCTATACGACAAGGGGACATTCTATATCACAAGGAGCGCTTCTATATGATGAGGAGACAGTCCATGTGACAATGACACATTCTATATGACAAGGGGACATTCTATATGACAAGGAGAGCTTCTATATGATGAGGAGACATTCCATGTGACAATGAAACATTCTATATGACAAGGACACATTCTATATGACAAGGAGAAATTGTTTTTGTCAAAGACACATTCTATATGACAAGGGGACATTCTATATGACAAGGGGACATTCTATATGACAAGGAGAGCTTCTAAATGATGAGGAGACATTCCATGTGACAATGAAACATTCTATATGACAAGGAGAAATTATTTTTGACAAGGACACATTCTATATGACAAGGATAAATTATTTTTTGACAAATACACATTCTATATGACAAGGGGACATTCTATATGACAAGGAGACAGTCTATATGATGAGGAGACATTCTATATGATGAGGAGACATTCTATATGACAAGGGGACATTCTATATGACAAGGGGACATTCTATATGACAAGGGGACATTCTATATGACAAGGAGACATTCTAAATGACAAGGAGATATTTTATATGTTGAGGAGACATTCCATGTGTCAATGAGACATTCTATATGACAAGGGGACATTCTATATGACAAGGAGACATTCTAAATGATGAGGAGACATTCTAAATGACAAGGAGATATTCTATATGATGAGCTGTTCTATAGGATGAAGAGACATTCCATATGAAGAGCAGACATTCTATATGACAAGGATATATTCTGTTTGACGGGCAGATATTATATATGACAAGGAGACATTCTATATGAAGAGCAGACATTCTATATAATGAGGAGACATTCCATATGACAAGGAGACATTCTATATGATGAGGAGACATTTTAAATGACGAGGAGTATTTCTATATGACAAGGAGACATTCTATATGATGAGGAGACATTCTATATGAAGAGCAGACATTCTATATGAAGAACAGATATTCTATATGATAAGCAGACATTCTATACAATGAGGAGACATTCTATATGACAAGGAGTCTTTTCATATGAAGAGCATACATTCTATATGAAGAGCAGACATTCTATATGAAGAGCAGACATTCTATACATTGAGACGTTCTATATGACAAGGACACATTGTATGTGAAGAGCAGACATTCTATACAATGAGGAGTTATTCTATATGACAAGGTGACATTCTAAATGACAAGCAGATATTCTATACAATGAGGAGACATTCTATATGACAAGGAGATATTCTATATGAAGAGCAGACATTCTACATGACAAGCACCCATTCTATACAATGAGGAGACATTCTATTTGAGGAGGAGACATTCTATATGAAGAGCAGACATTCTACATGACGAGCACCCATTCTATACAATGAGGAGACATTCTATTTGAGGAGGAGACATTCTATATGAAGAGCAGACATTCTACATGACGAGCACCCATTCTATACAATGAGGAGACATTCTATATGAAGAGCAGACATTCTACATGACGAGCACCCATTCTATACAATGAGGAGACATTCTATATATGATATGGAGACATTCTAAACTGTATTTATTTTTCAGTCGGGGATTGAGGATCTGTGGACCAGTGGATAATGACAGGACAGCTAAGCTTGAGGCTTAGCCTTCCGTCTTAGCTAATCAACAACCCCCTCGCAATGGATGTGTCAGTCAGTCTGTCTGTCTGTCTGCTGAGCTGAGAGGTGAATGTGACTACACTCTCATTACGCTTGTGGACTATGGATAAATAGGAAGAACTCATTTCTTTTTTGAAAATATTATTGAAATGTTATTGAAAATGTTATATTTTGCATTGGGTTTTTTTTCTTGTTGAATTTTGTATGTTTTTATCATTCAGTTCTTCTTTTTCTGAACAACATCATCACACAAACAAATGTAATGTTGCCTCTGAACCCCCATACGGGGTTATGGTCATTTTAGGCTCATTGGTTAGTCTTATATACCCAGCAGGTTACAATCCTCATTGGAGATAATACAGTGATTTACAGTATGGGGGTACCCCTAAACATTCAAGGCAAGAGCAGCAAGCTACAACTAAATAACCACAGGTCATACTCGGAATATGTTTATGATAATATATGCTGTAAATATATTTATTTCAAAAGTGAAAAGGAATTTGTAGTTTGTATAAACAGACAGTATGATTCAACAGGCGCCATTATAGTTCTGTCATGAAATTAACATAATTATTCATTGTTTCTTCTAGTCCAATTGCACAAAATGTAACCCCCTTTTCTGTAAAAAAACAAACAAACAAACAAAAAATATATATATATATTCTAAGGAAAAACAAATACACATATTGAACTGTTGTGTATTGCTTCTGTTGATGAACTGATTGTTTGGTGTTCTTATTTGAAATCAGTAGTTTCAGTTAGCTGAGTTGGATTTTCTTGCTGTCGCAAATCCACTTTCTGCCCTTTTATCATGTGGAACCAAAAGAAAGACAATGTTAAGAGTTCAAAGAAGACCAACAACACAAAAGGGACATGGCAAACATTCAAAAAGGGCAGTTAGAAAAGTTCAAAAACCAAACGGATAGACTCTCAAAGAACCCAATGTTCCATCAAAGTCATAGTTACCATAATCTATAGCAACCGCTTAGCGTTGATGTACATTGCCCACAGACTCACAGGGTGAAGGGAAGATAAGCTCACTAGTGTTGATGTACATTGCCCACAGACTCACAGGGTGAAGGGAAGATAAGCTCACTAGTGTTGATGTACATTGCCCACAGACTCACAGGGTGAAGGGAAGATAAGCTCACTAGTGTTGATGTACATTGCCCACAGCCTCACAGGGTGAAGGGAAGATAAGCTCACTAGCGTTGATGTACATTGCCCACAGACTCACAGGGTGAAGGGAAGATAAGCTCACTAGTGTTCATGTACATTGCCCACAGCCTCACAGGGTGAAGGGAAGATAAGCTCACTAGTGTTGATGTACATTGCCCACAGACTCACAGGGTGAAGGGAAGATAAGCTCACTAGTGTTGATGTACATTGCCCACAGCCTCACAGGGTGAAGGGAAGATAAGCTCACTAGTGTTGATGTACATTGCCCACAGACTCACAGGGTGAAGGGAAGATAAGCTCACTAGTGTTGATGTACATTGCCCACAGACTCACAGGGTGAAGGGAAGATAAGCTCACTAGTGTTGATGTACATTGCCCACAGACTCACAGGGTGAAGGGAAGATAAACTCACTAGTGTTGATGTACATTGCCCACAGACTCACAGGGTGAAGGGAAGATAAGCTCACTAGTGTTGATGTACATTGCCCACAGACTCACAGGGTGAAGGGAAGATAAGCTCACTAGTGTTGAGTGCCCACAGACTCACAGGGTGATGCTCACATTGCCCACAGACTCACAGGGTGAAGGGAAGATAAGCTCACTAGTGTTGATGTACATTGCCCACAGACTCACAGGGTGAAGGGAAGATAAGCTCACTAGTGTTGATGTACATTGCCCACAGACTCACAGGGTGAAGGGAAGATAAGCTCACTAGTGTTGATGTACATTGCCCACAGACTCACAGGGTGAAGGGAAGATAAGCTCACTAGTGTTGATGTACATTGCCCACAGACTCACAGGGTGAAGGGAAGATGTACATTGCCCACAGACTCACAGGGTGAAGGGAAGATAAGCTCACTAGCGTTGATGTACATTGCCCACAGCCTCACAGGGTGAAGGGAAGATAAGCTCACTAGCGTTGATGTACATTGCCCACAGCCTCACAGGGTGAAGGGAAGATAAGCTCACTAGCGTTGATGTACATTGCCCACAGCCTCACAGGGTGAAGGGAAGATAAGCTCACTAGTGTTGATGTACATTGCCCACAGACTCACAGGGTGAAGGGAAGATAAGCTCACTAGTGTTGATGTACATTGCCCACAGACTCACAGGGTGAAGGGAAGATAAGCTCACTAGTGTTGATGTACATTGCCCACAGACTCACAGGGTGAAGGGAAGATAAGCTCCTACACACACCTGAGTGAGCCAGGAACGAGCTACAGTCTCAAAATAGAACATTTACCTCAGGCGACGTGTTATGTGTACACACTTTCCATACTGTGGCCACTAGCACATCCCAAATAACACTCTATTCCCTGTGTAGTGCACTACTTTTGACCAAGGCTCTTGTCTAAAGTAATGCACTATATAGAGAATAGGGTGCCATTTGCGACACAACCCAAATAAGTAGTCCTTAAGGGATTCCCTTAGTCTTAACACCAGCCTGCCCTGGTTCTCTTCTTCCCAGATCATAGATCAGATCCCACAAGATCCCCTTATCCGTTAATCGTTAACATTAAGGTGACCTAAGTCTGGTAGCCCGGGACTGAGAGGATGGACTAAACGGTGACTGAGCCAGGCCACACGGCCACCACAGCTGCTAACTGCCACCAGTTGGCACCATTGGATGGAGGAAGGGAGGGGTGGATATAGGGACGGGTGGAGGGAGATATTAAGAGCGCAGGCTGTATCAGGCAGAAGGTGCGGCCCCGGTGGGGTTGGGTTGAGGGTGGAGGTGGGCTAAGCGTGGGGGTAAAAAGATAATAAAGTACGGCATAATGAGATGAACGCACAAACTTGAAATTACAAATGCATTCAAAAGTCATTCAAAATGTTTTCTAATTCGGATAATCTAGAAACAGTGCCTTTTTATTTTGTTCTGTTGGTTTTGCTTTACCAAAAAGCCGGAGGCTTAACCCCAATGACTGTATATATGAATCATAGGCGGTTGCTGAGGGGAGAACGGCTCATAACAATGGCCAGAACGGGGCAAATGGAATGGCATCAAACATATGGAAACCATGGAAACCATGTGTGTGATGCATTTGATACCGCTCCACTGATTCCGCTCCAGCCATTACCATGAGTCCGTCCTTCCCCGTTTAAGGTGCCACCAACCTCCTGTGATATGATTGGACAAAGCCATCAATCGCTTGACACCATTTGTTCCTATGTGAAGACTCAATAGCGCCTTGAAGCCAAATGAAGTTGGTTAAGATTACATCTCATGGAGACACAGGAAGTGATGTTACAGGCTAACTCAGTGCTGCCCCTCTCATTGATTTACTCAAGTTGAAGGCTGACCGTAGTCCCGCAAGTTGCAATTAGCAACCAAATTATCCTCTTCTGTGTGCGATTTTTAAACAATTGGTTCAAGGACATACATCTGGTGTATTAGAAATAATTATTGGTACCATGATTGTCTTTAAAAAATAATTTTTATTAACATTAAGATTGACCCCAAAGATGGCCATTCTGGTGAGTATGCAGGCCTGGGACATTTTCAGGTTCCAGGATTTGTGTTCAGAGCCTTGTGACATCGGACCGTGCGATATCATGCTGAACATGAGTTGATGGCAGTGGATGACTCATGGCATGGCAATGAGCCTCAGGATCTCGTCACGGTATCTCTACATTCAAAATGCCACCGATAAAATGCAATTGTGTTCTTTGTCCGTAGTTTAAATCAAATCAAATCAAATTTTCTTTGTCACATACACATGGTTAGCAGATGTTAATGTGTGGCAAAATGCTTGTGCTTCTAGTTCCGACAATGCAGTAATAACCAACAAGTAATCTAGCTAACAATTCCAAAACTGCTACCTTATAGACACAAGTGTAAGGGGATAAAGAATATGTACATAAAGATATATGAATGACTGATGGTACAGAGAGGCATAGGCAAGATACAGTAGATGGTATTGAGTACAGTATATACATATGAGATGAGTATGTAAACAAAGTGGCATAGTTAAAGTGGTGAGTGCTACATGTATTACATAAAGATGCAGTAGATGATATAGTGTACAGTATATACATATACATTTAAGATGAGTAATGGAGGGTATATAAACATTATATTAAGTAGCATTGTTTAAAGGGACTAGTGACATATTTTACATAAATTCCCATAATTAAAGTGGCTGGAGTTGAGTCAGTGTCAGTGTGTTGGCAGCAGCCACTCAATGTTAGTGGTTGCTGTTTCACAGTCTGATGGCCTTGAGATAGAAGCTGTTTTTCAGTCTCTCGGTCCCTGCTTTGATGCACCTGTACTGACCTCGCCTTCTGGGTGATAGCGGGGTGAAGAGGCAGTGGCTCGGGTGGTTGTTGTCCTTGATGATCTTTAAGGCCTTCCTGTGACATCGGGTGGTGTAGGTGTCCTGGAGGGCAGGTAGTTTGCCCCCGGTGATGCGTTGTGCAGACCTCACTACCCTCTGGAGAGCCTTACGGTTGTGGGCGGAGCAGTTGCCGTACCAGGCGGTGATACAGCCCGACAGGATGCTCTCGATTGTGCATCTGTAGAAGTTTGTGAGTGCTTTAGTTGACAAGCCGAATTTCTTCAGCATAACATAAAACAATTCTAGGGTCTGGATTCAATCAGATTGAGCTTCAACCAGAGTTTGCTTTGGCTGACAGCATAGCAGACATCCTGCTGGTATTGGAGGTGTGACTGTGGTATGAGATGACATATCGGTGAGCGGCTGCTCTTGTGTCTCACAAACCAATCCCTTCCTTATTATCCAAACCCAGTTAGAAGTTCAAAATGGTGCTAGAAAGTGTAGGCTCTATCGCTGTTGGAAATAATGACTCTCAAATGTCAAACCATTGATGTCAGGATAATGCATGTTTTCATGGCAAACCATTGATGTCAGGATAAGGCATGTTCTCATGGCAAACCATTGACGTCAGGATAATGCATGTTCTCATGGCAAACCATTGATGTCAGGATAATGCATGTTTTCATGTCAAACCATTGAGGTCAGGATAATGCATGTTCTCATGGCAAACCATTGACATTAGGATAACGCATGTTCTCATGTCAAACCATTGATGTCAGGATAATGCATGTTCTCATGGCAAACCATTGACGTCAGGATAATGCATATTTTCATGTTCATTTAGATGGAGAATCTAAAGCCTATCGGTCTAATTCAAGTGTTTGAACTTCTAACGCGGCTGCATTGGATTTGTGGGATTAAAGTCGGGTCTGGTTTTGTTACATTATTCACACCCTTGGACTTCTTACACATTTTGTTGTTTTACAGCCTGAATTTAAAAATGTGTCAGTGGCCGACATGCAATAACGTCAAAGCGGAATTATGTTTTTAGAAGAAAAGAAAAAAAATATGAAAAAATGAATAGCTGAAATGTCTTGAGTCAATAAGTGTTCAACATATTTGTTATGGAAAGCCTAAATAACTTCAGGAGTAAACATGTGCCGAACAAGTTGCATAATAAGATACATGGACTCACTGTGTGCAATAAGTGCTTAACATAGTTTTTGAATGACTACCTCATCTCTGTACCCTGCACATACAATTATCTGACCAGTCGAGCAGTGAATTTCAAACACAGATTCAACCACAAAGACCAGGGAGGTTTTCCAATGCCTCGCAAAGAAGGGCACCTATTGGTTGATGGGTACAAAAAAACATACATTGAATATCCCTTTGAGCACGGTGAATCAATACACGCAGTCACTCCAAAGATAAAAGCGCCTTTCCTAACTCAGTTGCTGGAGAGGAAAGAAACCACTCAGGGATTTCACCAGAAGGCCAATGTTGACTTTAAAACAGACATAAATTGCTGTGTTGGGAGAAAACTGAGGACGGATCAACATTGTAGTTACTCTACAATACTAACCTGAATACAAAGTGTTATGTTTGGGGCTAATCCAATACAACACATTACTGAGTACAACTCTCCATATCTTCAAGCATAGTGGTGGCTGCATCATGTTATGGGTATGCTTGTAATCGTGAAGGACTGCAGTTTTTTCAGGATAAAAAAGAAACGGAATGGAGCTATGCACAGGCAAAATCATAGAGGGAAACCTGGTTCAGTCTGCTTTCCACCAGACACTGAGAGATGAATTTACCTTTCAGCAGGACAATAACTTAAAAAACAAGGCCAACTCTACACTGGAGTTGCTTACCAAGAAGACAGTGAATGTTCCTGAGTGGCCGAGTTCCAGTTTTGACTTAAATCTGCTTGAAAATCTATGGCAAGACATGAAAGTAGTTGTCTAACAATGATCAACAACCAATTTGACAGAGTTTTAATCATTCTGAAATGAGCCAAATGTTGCACAATCCCAGAGTAAAAAGCTCTTACAGCTTGAATCACTATCAAAGGTGATTCTAACACGTATTGGGAAAGGGGGGGGGTACCTAGTCAGTTGTCAAACCATGTATTCAACTGAAATGTGTCTTCCGCATTGAACCCAACCCCCCTGACCCCTCTGAGGGGGGCTGCCATAATGGACATCCACGTCTTCGGTGCCCGGGGAACAGTGGTTTAACTGCCTTGCTCAGTGGCAGAATGACAGATCGGAGATTCAAGCCAGCAACCTTCCGGTTACTGGCCCAACGCTCTAACCACTAGTCTACCTGCCGCCCTATTGCCTCAGTAGGTTGAATACTTATCTAATCAAGATATATTAATGTATTATTTTCATAATTTATTGACATTGTGTTGATCGTTGACCCCCCCCCCCCCCAAAAAAAAAAGACAAATCCATTTTAATCCCACTTTTGGGTGACGACAAAATGTGGAAAAAAGTGGAGGGGCGTGGATACTTTCTGAAGGTGCTGTAGACGTGTCAGGAACAAGGGGAACTGACATTAAAGCAAGAGACAGAACACATTGTCCTCAATAAACATGCATAGGTTTTAAATACAGTAGATATCGATATGCAGACTGGAAGAGGCTTACTACACAAGCAGAAAGCCATTTTCAAAATGGAACACTTCCATTTTTAGTGCACAACTTTTTTTGATCAATCCCTAAACTGTAGCTCCCTAGGTTTATTCAGAGAAGACAGAGGAAAGGGATTTCATTACTATGCATTACACCTTTAACAACAACAAAATAACCTCTGAACAGAACAATTGTAAAGGAAAACATAAGGAAGACAACTTATGAACAAAGTAAACGGTCTCTGTACATATGTATGGATAATTGGTTTGCTCAAAATACCTCTGGTCAATCATTTTAAGTTTCAGAAGTGTATTCTCCACGTGCACAGGATGTAACAGGTGTAAAACAGTACAGTCACATTCTGACTTGAGAGATCGTTCACAACAACGCAGTGAATTTGTGAAGCAAACACACGATTAATAGTTTCATCTGTATGTTAAACGCTCTCTCAGGCTGTACTCGTTCAGCCCTATGGGCCATGGTCAAAAATAGCACGCCAAATAGGGAATAGGGAGCCATTTGGGATAGGGAAAAGGGAGCCATTTGGGATAGGGAATAGGGAGCCATTTGGGATAGGGAAAAGGGAGCCATTTGGGATAGGGTATAGGGAGTCATTTGGGATAGGGTATAGGGAGTCATTTGGGATAGGGAGCCATTTGGGATCGGGAGCCATTTGGGATAGGGAAAAGGGAGCCATTTGGGATAGGGAATAGGGAGCCATTTGGGATAGGGAATAGGGAGCCATTTGGGATAGGGAATAGGGAGCCATTTGGGATAGGGAAAAGGGAGCCATTTGGGATAGGGAATAGGGAGCCATTTGGGATAGGGAAAAGGGAGCCATTTGGGATAGGGTATAGGGAGTCATTTGGGATAGGGAAAAGGGAGCCATTTGAGATAGGGTATAGGGAGTCATTTGGGATAGGGAATAGGGAGCCATTTGGGATAGGGAAAAGGGAGCCATTTGGGATAGGGAAAAGGGAGCCATTTGGGATAGGGAATAGGGAGCCATTTGGGATAGGGAAAAGGGAGCCATTTGGGATAGGGAATAGGGAGCCATTTGGGATAGTGAATAGGGAGCCATTTGGGATAGGGAAAAGGGAGCCATTTGGGATAGGGAATAGGGAGCCATTTGGGATAGGGAATAGGGAGCCATTTGGGATAGGGAGCCATTTGGGATAGGGAATAGGGAGCCATTTGGGATAGGGAATAGGGAGCCATTTGGGATAGGGAATAGGGAGCCACTTGGGATAGGGAATAGGGAGTCATTTGGGATAGGGAATAGGGAGCCATCTTCTCGTTCACATCTTGAAAGTTAATTAATGAAACACTCAGTCTTCTGGTCAATATAGCTGTTATTTATTTAGTAAAAATCAATTGCATTCATTCAGTCACTCACACATTCTACAGAAAAGCATTTCCTCAAATCAGGTCCTGTCGGACTGTCATATTAATCAGAGCTGTCAGTTTCTTAGAGACACCAGAGGCACATAAAGTGGTGTTCTGTATTATTATAAAATAGTCCACCATGTTCCATTATTATTAAACATTATTTACTACACAAACATAAAATATTGTATCCATTTATTTACTGCAATGACAGTGTTATTATTATGTGGCGGGAGAGTCACTGCCACGCTCTCGCAGCAAACGCATGGCGTATGGGACACAACCACCTGGTCACTGCGGTATTACATGACTGAACAGCAGTGCCAGAGATCAAACCAGATTAGTTGGGTCTTAAAGATGATCTTTTGCTTTTCTTGACAAAGCAACAGCCTCATAAGCTGTTTATAAGATGGCCGTCAAGTGTCCAAAAAAAAACTTCAATTGCTTTTCACAACCGTCACAATCTCTCTTCCTCCTGTTTGTCACAGCAGCTCAGAGCAGAATATTGTGACATAACAGTTAAGGCATTATTCCAGTTCTGTGTGTGTATGTGTCTTCACATTGGTTGGTTGAAACATGAGGAACCCATAAATCATGAGGAAAATGTGAATTAAATATAAATATTATCTCATTATCAATTATGTTACAGGACACTTGAGGAAGTTAGAATCTTGGGACATTGGGGATGATTTCTCAACTAATTATCTAGTATAGAATCTATTTCAAAGATAGATAGTGAGAGGGATCAATGGAGAAAGAGAGAGGCTAAATTAAGAGTGAATGTGAAAGGGTGTGGAGGAGAGAGATGGAATGAGATGATAGAGAGAGGAGGAGAGGTGAGAAAGGAGGAGAGGTCAGAGAGGAGAAGTCAGAGAGGTCAGAGAGGAGGAGAGGTGAGAGGAGGGGTGAGAGGGGTGAGAGGAGGGGTGAGAGGAGGGGTGAGAGGTGAGAGGAGGGGTGAGAAAGGGGTGAGAGGAGGGGTGAGAAAGGGGTGAGAGGAGGGGTGAGGTGTGAAGGGTGAGAGGAGGGGTGATGGGTGAGAGGAGGGGTGAGAAAGGGGTGAGTGGTGAGAGGAGGGGTGAGAAAGGGGTGAGGGGTGAGAGGATGGGTGAGGGGTGAGGTGTGAAGGGTGAGAGGAGGGGTGAGGGGTGAGAGGAGGGGTGAGAAAGGGGTGAGAGGAGGGGTGAGGGGTGAGAGAATGTGCATAACTGCTACATATGGCAGGAGTTCCAGAGCTGAGGGTCTACCAGCCAATCACAGCTTGGCTTTGGCTGGCACCAGCTGCAGACTCTGAAGCTTCATGGCCATGCCCATGTTTCCTGCGATCTTCAGCTTGCCCTGGAAGAATGCCTGCAGCGGACAGGTAGGAGAGAGAAATGATAAATCAGAGGACAATGGGTTAAAACACAGGAAAGTCATCTGCTGCTCATGATCCA
Source organism: Oncorhynchus masou masou (assembly GCF_036934945.1). Lineage (NCBI taxonomy): Eukaryota > Metazoa > Chordata > Actinopteri > Salmoniformes > Salmonidae > Oncorhynchus > Oncorhynchus masou. The sequence goes on from NC_088214.1 coordinate 8,942,646, forward strand.
AGGTTTAAAGGGTTCAGATTACCCAGTTGCAGGATTGCCACAGTTCACTGAAAACTGGGACACGGGGGGGGGAGGGGGGAGAGCGGGAGGGGCTGGCAGTGTTCGTCAGGGTGACAGCTTGCCACCAGGGAACGGCTCTGCTCTGACATGAACCAACTGGAGGCCTGCCTGCCTGCGTTTCAGCGGTTCGGATCAAATCCAATGCATAAACGGTGACGAGATTAATGGCCCAGATCTAAACCCCCAAAACAACCATAACATTGCAGGATTCATCCTTGAGGAAGTATGTGTATGATGTCTGTTAAATGGTACAACAAGAGGTTTCTAACCTCAAGTGTCTTTCGTGGTTAAATAAAGGTTCAATTTAATTTGTTTTCCAACTCCTTCAATTCTGCTCGCTGATGCTGATTCTCACAAATAAAAGCTCTGACGAAGACTAAGAGTCCGACGCATAAGCTTGAATAAAACAAGTGATACTAAGAGCAGTGTGAAGGTTTCTCTTTCCTTTGGGTAAATGAACAAAGGGAAAACCCAAAGGACTGTGTTCAGTGTTGCTGAAAGGATCAATTAAACCAAATTAATCAATGGCCCCAGGTGTGTGGGTGGGAAGTGGGCCTAGATTTAGCCAGGAAATAAAAAATAAAAAATCGCCCATCCACTATCATTAATCACATTCTTCCCTGTTGAATTTCTCCTCCCTTTGTATTACTTTTGTCTCAATTGCGAAATGTTGGACTGGAAAACGCCCACCTGCGGAAAATGTCACAATGGTAAAAATCTATATTTCCCTACTGTGTCATCTCCCTTTCTCCTTAACGTCAGAAAATGGATCATGGGAATCAGTTATAGTCTGGTCCTCCAGCCAACCTGGGGACGAGGTTAGTTCAATAACAATACATCTCATCGCGCTCAGGTCTTTGAAGTCCTTTATATCTGAACGGAGGTCTGAAACCACACCTGGCCCAATCAGGCCCCTGTGGTACCTGGGTTCCTAAGAGAGGTATGAGACCACACCTTTCCCTGTGGTACCTGGGTTCCTAACAGAGGTCTGAGACCACACCTTTCCCTGTGGTACCTGGGTTCCTAACAGAGGTCTGATACCACACCTTTCCCTGTGGTACCTGGGTTCCTAACAGAGGTGTGAGAACACACCTTTCCCTGTGGTACCTGGGTTCCTAACAGAGGTCTGATACCACACCTTTCCCTGTGGTACCTGGGTTCCTAACAGAGGTGTGAGAACACACCTTTCCCTGTGGTACCTGGGTTCCTAACAGAGGTCTGAGACCACACCTTTCCCTGTGGTACCTGGGTTCCTAACAGAGGTCTGAGAACACACCTTTCCCTGTGGTACCTGGGTTCCTAAGAGGTATGAGACCACCCCTTTCCCTGTGGTACCTGGGTTCCTAACAGAGGTCTGAGAACACACCTTTCCCTGTGATACCTGGGTTCATAACAGAGGTCTGAGACCACACCTTTCCCTGTGGTACCTGGGTTCCTAACAGAGGTCTGAGACCACACCTTTCCCTGTGGTACCTGGGTTCCTAACAGAGGTCTGAGACCACACCTTTCCCTGTGGTACCTGGGTTCCTAACAGAGGTCTGATACCACACCTTTCCCTGTGATACCTGGGTTCATGACAGAGGTCTGAGACCACACCTGGCTATTCTCTGTTGTACCTGGCCCCACTTGACCCCTGATTTGGAAGACTTTGTGTGAATGCAAAGTACTTGAGGACACCCACACTGTTTGCTGAAGTAGGTAAACATACTCATTCTATTTCTTGTGTGTGTGTGTGTGTGTGTGTGTGTGTGTGTGTGTGTGTGTGTGTGTGTGTAAAGTTGACTGAAGTTTGAACAAACTCATTCAATTGATTTTTCTCTCCCTGTCTGTTACATGTTGAGTGAATTGTCCTTGGTCTGTGGGCGTTGTCAGACTGTGTCCCTTACATCCAGGGTCAATGTCCATGAACAGACAAGGGGCTGATGCCCTTAATACATCTGAAGGCCTTGATTAGACATTTACTTCTTAGGGGAGAGGGGGGGGTTGAGTGAGAGTGAGCGAGCGAGTGAGAGTGATCGAGTGAGTGAGTGAGTGAGTGAGAGTGAGAGAGTGAGAGAGGGAGAAGACCCACCCTATGGCATAACAGAATGCGTTCTGGACAAGGACTAATCTCATTACACTGGCCAATTTCCAAACCTATTTTTAGAAAACAATCAAATCAGATTTGGCATCCTACTTAAGATCGGGCTCCGCTCGCTTTGGTCACTTTGACCAAAATCAAATGAATAAAAATAAAATTTAATTAAAAAAAATACTTACAAGATTCATAAAAGCTGATCTCTACGCATCTATGTAACCATCTGCCTCTCCTGAGGAACTCTATTTGCACTAAGCTTGGTAGGGAGGAGTGAGGAATTCAGCTCAAGGTCAGGTCAGATGAAGTGAGAAGGAACAGGCCTTGTGCCCGCTTGCTCAGTTTGGCCGGGCGGCCAGCTCTAAGAACAGTCTGTGGTTCCTAACTTCTTCCTTTTAAGATTGATGGAGGCCACTGTGTTCTTAGGCACCTTCAATGCTGCAGAAATATTTTGTTACCCTTCCCCAGATCTGTGCCTCGACACAATTCTGTCTCGGAGCTCTACGGACAATTCCTTCGACCTCATGGTTTTGTTTTTGCTAACAAAGATTGTCAACGGTGGGACCTTATATAGACAATTGTGTTTACCACAGTTGCACTCCAATCAAGTTGAAGAAACACCAAGGATGATCAATAGGAAACAGTTTTAAGGACTCACCGTCTGTGGATTCATCTTGCCTGTCATCAGCTTCATTAAGTCTTCATCTCCCATGGTGATAGTGCAGTCAGCCTTCTTATCTGAACGGAGGAGAGAATTAAATTATGTCCTACAAAAACCTTCCTTCAATTATCCTGCCCTACAAAAACTTTCCTTCAATTATCCTGCCCTACAAAAACCTTCCTTCAATTATCCTGCCCTACAAAAACCTTCCTTCAATTATCCTGCCCTACAAAACCCTTCCTTCAATTATCCTGCCCTACAAAAACCTTCCTTCAATTATCCTGCCCTACAAAACCTTCCTTCAATTATCCTGCCCTACAAAACATTCCTTCAATTATCCTGCCCTACAAAACCTTCCTTCAATTATCCTGCCCTACAAAACATTCCTTCAATTATCCTGCCCTACAAAAACCTTCCTTCAATTATCCTGCCCTACAAAAACTTTCCTTCAATTATCCTGCCCTACAAAAACCTTCCTTCAATTATCCTGCCCTACAAAAACCTTCCTTCAATTATCCTGCCCTACAAAACCCTTCCTTCAATTATCCTGCCCTACAAAAACCTTCCTTCAATTATCCTGCCCTACAAAACCTTCCTTCAATTATCCTGCCCTACAAAACATTCCTTCAATTATCCTGCCCTACAAAACCTTCCTTCAATTATCCTGCCCTACAAAACATTCCTTCAATTATCCTGCCCTACAAAAACCTTCCTTCAATTATCCTGCCCTACAAAAACCTTCCTTCAATTATCCTGCCCTACAAAACCTTCCTTCAATTATCCTGCCCTACAAAACCTTCCTTCAATTATCCTGCCCTACAAAACCTTCCTTCAATTATCCTGCCCTACAAAACCTTCCTTCAATTATCCTGCCCTACAAAACCTTCCTTCAATTATCCTGCCCTACAAAACATTCCTTCAATTATCCTGCCCTACAAAAACCTTCTTCCAATATTAAATGACTACTGTGACACAGGTTTTGGCCCAAATGGCACCCTTTTCCCTATAAAGTGTACTACAATTAAAACAAATACTACAGTAGGTGCCTATAATTGCCTAATAAAGTGTCAGGGTTGATGATTTCATCTCATCAGCCATAAATCCCCTTGTGACAGGGGGGATGGAAGCTGGTGCCATAAATCCCCTTGTGACAGGGGGGATGGAAGCTGGTTGTGTGCAACAGCGAGGGGCAACTGTAATGTAAGCTTCACAAAAAAATGTCATGGTTAAAAACATTTCTCCCCTTTATCTATGGATAAGAGAAGAGTGTTGACGCGTTATGCTCGACCCCCTCAGTTTGTTTGACTTTAGCAACCCATCGGGCACAGACATCAGTTCAATGTTTAGTTTTGAATTCAAATGTGAAAAACAACAAAACAATGTCCCCCATGTCATTTGATTTCAATTCAAAGTTGGGTGAAAAAGACAAAATGCCCTGAAGTTGATGACTTTGTTTGAGAAATCCAATCAGTTTTCCAATTTTGATTTCATTGTCATCACAAGGACTATTTTGGGGGGGTTGAAATGAAGTGGAAACACTGATATGACCCGTTTTCGCCCTGTTGGAAGTCTTTATTCATATAAAAAAAAATATGATCTATGATCTGAATTTTCCTTGTGGTCTATATTAACCGGCACGTCATTTAATAGAACAGGATTTTAAAATTCAACATTTTTGCACAATTTCTACTTAAAATATCAAAAGGGATGCAGAAGGCACAACTTTGTAGAACGACGCTGTTTACAAACAGAAAAAGAGGAAGTAAGCTCTATAGTTTCTCCCCCATCTCCAGTTTCTTGTTGATCGGAACCATTCCAGAATCCAATCAACTATATACAACTATCCATGTTAACTTCAATGCCCAACGCCTTAATCATTGGGACTGCGCTATTCATGGTTCAATAACATGATAGACTACTGTCCATGTGGTTAAGAAGGGAACAAGTTGTCATTCCAGTACCAGGGACAGGATGAAGTGTACTGTGCCATGCTCTACTTCACACACACGTGCCACTTCAACCACGGAAGTTGCTTTTATGAAATGTCCGCTGCTCTTTAGAGACCATTCAACGTACTATTGGGGCAATGTCCCAAATGCCACCCCATAATGCTCAACAGTAGTGCTCCATATAGGGAATATAGTGCGATTAGGACGCTACCTTGCTTTTTTATAAAACGTCCTAACAACTGAGATAGGTTTGATAACAGGAAAGGCTCAGAGGAAGGCCAGGTTTTTAAAGGTTTTTCAACAGAGCTGAGTGGAAGAAAAGGACCTGGCTCCAGACAGCCATAATGGAAGCAATTTAAAAGTTCTCTGTGTGCGTGTGTGTGTGTGTGTGCGTGTGTGTGTGTTTTCTAAAGGAAGCAATTCAAAAATGTTGTGTGTTTGGCGTTTGATTAAAATCCTTCTTTGTCTTTTGCATTACAGAACTGCTCTCTCAGAAGACAGACCGCCCATCCTTCAGTCATTTATATTCTGCAGACAACCATCTCCTCAGACAGACAGTCCTTCTGTTTTTTTGTTGTTGTCGGGAAATCTAATATGTCAGAGTCTCAGTCAAGATCATCGATCTCCTCCAATACCTCCAATGCTCACATTGATAAAAACCACTCAACATTAAAACACAAAGACCAGATAATCTGATGACAGACAGACACACACCAGCGTCGTTGCTCACGGAGCCGTGTCCATTCTTCGCGTCTACGACCCACAGAGCGTCTTTCCCTTCGGGTCCATCTGTCACCTTGAAGGCAAAAACTCCTCCAATCTTCTTCACAACGTCTACTCCTTCCTGCAGACAAACCCGATGTGACATCAGAGCAGAGAGAGATGGACTGTTATGGCTCTGCGTTCTGTTGGGTTAATGTGGCAGCGGAGGCTAACGTCGGGTTAAAGTTACCTAAATATGTATGAGTTGACGGACTCCATAAATCACATAGCGAGCTCGTGGTACTGGGTTCTGAGACTACCTAGACATTGGTCTCTGGTGACAGACTGTTAAACAGAGAGAGACTACCTTATAAAGTCATAAATCACATAGCGAGCTCGTGGTACTGGGTTCTGAGACTACCTAGACATTGGTCTCTGGTGACAGACTGTTAAACAGAGAGAGACTACCTTATAAAGTCATAAATCACATAGCTAGCTCGTGGTACTGGGTTCTGAGACTACCTAGACATTGGTCTCTGGTGACAGACTGTTAAACAGAGAGAGACTACCTTATAAAGTCATAAATCACATAGCGAGCTCGTGGTACTGGGTTCTGAGACTACCTAGACATTGGTCTCTGGTGACAGACTGTTAAACAGAGACAGAGACTACCTTATAAAGTCATAAATCACATAGCTAGCTCGTGGTACTGGGTTCTGAGACTACCTAGACATTGGTCTCTGGTGACAGACTGTTAAACAGAGAGAGACTACCTTATAAAGTCATAAATCACATAGCTAGCTCGTGGTACTGGGTTCTGAGACTACCTAGACATTGGTCTCTGGTGACAGACTGTTAAACAGAGACAGAGACTACATTATAAAGTCATAAATCACATAGCTAGCTCGTGGTACTGGGTTCTGAGACTACCTAGACATTGGTCTCTGGTGACAGACTGTTAAACAGAGACAGAGACTACCTTATAAAGTCATAAATCACATAGCGAGCTAGTGGTACTGGGTTCTGAGACTACCTAGACATTGGTCTCTGGTGACAGACTGTTAAACAGAGACAGAGACTACCTTATAAAGTCATTATTATAATACAAAAAGCTTTAGTTAAATAATAGTTATAATAGTTAAATAAGTTAAATAACATTCAAATGTGGCACTGATGTGACAACAAGCAGCAATGACACCACAGAGTGAGACTGAGGTAAAGCAGTCGTCAGCACCCACACAGAACATGAACACATTTGGACTTTGTATAGGAGGATATAAATGATGAACAGGAAGTTAGTTTGTCCAAGTGGTGTACCTCCTGTAGTTTGTTCTCTATCTCCTGGAAGACAGAATAGACTCTGAAGCCCTCCAGACGTTCTGCTCTGGTGGGGACAGCCGCTATCTGGGACCTAGAAACACACACAGCAACAGAACACTGCTTCAGTTAAGAGTGTTCTCAGAGAGTAAAGAGAGGCTAGTAAAAACATGTGTGTGTGTGTGTGTGTGTGTGTGTGCAACATCATCATTGAAGGACAGTGAAAGTAAACGTGTGTGTCGGTGTGTATGTGCAACATCTTCATTGAAGGACAGTCACAAAGTAAACGTGTGTGTGTGTGCAACATCTTCATTGAAGGACAGTCACAAAGTAAACGTGTGTGTGTGCGCAACATCATCATTGAAGGACAGTCAAAGTAAACGTGTGTGTCGGTGTGTATGTGCAACATCTTCATTGAAGGACAGTCACAAAGTAAACGTGTGTGTGTGTGTGTGTGCGCGCAACATCATCATTGAAGGACAGTCACAAAGTAAATGTGTGTGTGTGTGTGTGTGTAACATCTTCATTGAAGGACAGTCACAAAGTAAACGTGTGTGTGTGTGTGCAACATCTTCATTGAAGGACAGTCACAAAGTAAACGTGTGTGTGTGTGTGCAACATCTTCATTGAAGGACAGTCACAAAGTAAACGTGTGTGTGTGTGTGTGTGTGTGTGTGTGTGTGTGTGTGTGTGCAACATCATCACTGAAGGACAGTTACAAAGTAAACGTGTGTGCGCAAATGTGTGTGTGTGTGTGTGTGTGTGTGTGTGTGTGTGTGTGTGTGCAACATCTTCATTGATAGACAGTTACAAAGTAAACGTGTGTGCGTGTGTGTGTGTGTGTGTGTGTGTACCAATGTTGAAAGGAGTATGGTTCAAGGCCATACTATCTTTACTTAATCTGTTCCAACACAGAAGGTTAAAGTACATGGTGTGGACACGTCCCAAACAAAACCCTATTCCCTATTAACGGAATTACACCGAGACTCCGATGTGTCACTTTAAAAATGTTTGCCAAAAAACAAAACATTGATTTCAACGTTTAATAAAAACAACTCTATGCACAATGACTACTTTGAACAATTTACAAAGTCAAAAGTTTTTCTAAAAACATTTACTGGAAAAGTTTGATTTTGTTACCAGACTTTTGTATCTGTGTTTTTGTAATATTTTCTGTGTAAATTGTTCTAAGTAGTCATTGTGCATAGAGTTGTTGTTGTTTGGTTTGTTAAACATGGAAAGAAATAGTTTTATTTATTGTACATTTTAAAGTGAGAAATCTGAGTCTCAGCGTAATTCCGTTGCCATGAAATTGCCCCCCCCCCCACAAAAAAAGAAAACTGGCTTCTATTATTTTAAACATCAGATTTCTGCAAGGATCTGAGAGATAAAGCCTAGTTATTTAGTTATTTGGTAATTCACCTCAGTTGTGTGTTTCTCACCTAGTCAGTTAATTAGTAAGTTCGTAGACAGATAGACTCACCTGGCGTCCTGAGGGAACCCCATCCTGTAGAGAGTGACGACCACAGCTCCTCCCAGGCCGATGTTGTGCTGTAGGGCCACCTTCGCCCCCGGGACCTGCCTCCTCTCAGCCTGGCCTCTCAGCTGCCAGCACAGCTCCGCACACTGGGCCAGACCTGAGCAAGCACAGAGAGAGAGAGAGCAAGAGAGAGAGAGAGAGAGAGAGAGAGCGGGGAGGTCAATGACACATACACAGAGAGAGATCAGATCAGAACACTGGGCCAGACCTGACTAATCAACCACAGAGAGAAATTAAGGCCAACACAATAGAACAGACCTGAGCAATAACAGAAACCGATAGGGTCAATGCACTGAGTTAATCCCAGAGATCAGAACGCTCAGCAAGACCAGAGTAATCAACAAGAACAAAATGAGAGAGAGGGGTCAGAACACTGGGCCAGACCTGACACATCAACTACAGAGAGGGAGGTTAATACTGAACCAGACCGGAGTAATACACCACAGAGAGACGAAGGCCAGTCACAGAATTACATGTAGAGCTCTAGGATGTCTGTGAAATCAGTAAACTGGGCCAGAACTTACAAAATCACAGGTCAACGCACTCTACAGCTATATAAGCGTTATATAAGAAAGTCATCATGCTAACAACCAGAGGGATTGGAAAGCCTACTGTAATATCTACATGGGCAACAAACTGAACATCACATGTAAGTCTTCATATTTGAAAGGTCTCAATTAACAGATTGATTTCCTATCATAGATTATGGATTTCCCATTTGTCCTTCCTTCCTTCCTTCTGAGCGCACACACACCCACCCGCACACACACGCACCCACCCACCCACCCACACCCGCACACACCCACACACACACACAAAACACCGCGCACAAACAAACACAAACACTGTCCTTCCTTCCTTCCTTCTGAGCGCACACACACCCACACCCCCACACACAAACAAACACACACAAAACACCGCGCACACACACACATCCACACACACAAACACCGCGCGCACGTACACACACACACACACACACACACAAAACACCGCGCACACACACACACACACACACACACACACACACACACACAAAGCCTGTAAGTGCTAATGCTGGATTGCTAAATCTAACCAGATGGACAACAGGCATTTGAACCCAGAGTGTGGCTGAGGCAGGATGTCATTTCACAAATTAAAAATAACCTTAGGTCCCTGACACAACACATTGCTGGCCCTATAAAAACACAACGACCTTCCTTTTTTCTTTTCTAATTCCTACATTGAAAAATGACCACATAGGGCCTCCATTACAGACATTCATAATCCTCTCCGATTTAACCAGGTCGGGTCATCGTGGTCAAAATCTCACTCTCGCTAGCGTTCCAATGCACTTCATTTCCATCAACTCTTGCCTGCCACATCAAAGAGGGTGACAAGTTAACACCCCTCCCTAATCTTGCTGGCCGTGACTCCTAGGTTAGCATTCCAGCACATAATAAACCCCAGGAAGAGTAGCTGCTGCCTTGGCAGGAACTAATGGGGATCCAATATAAACCCCAGGAAGAGTAGCTGCTGCCTTGGCAGGAACTAATGGGGATCCAATATAAACCCAGGGAAGAGTAGCTGCTGCTTTGGCAGGAACTAATGGGGATCCTTAATAAACCCCAGGAAGAGTAGCTGCTGCCTTGGCAGGAACTACATGGTGATCCTTAATAAACCCCAGGAAGAGTAGCTGCTGCTTTGGCAGGAACTAATGGGGATCCTTAATAAACCCCAGGAAGAGTAGCTGCTGCTTTGGCAGGAACTAATGGGGATCCAATATAAACCCCAGGAAGAGTAGCTGCTGCTTTGGCAGGAACTAATAGGGATCCAATATAAACCCAGGGAAGAGTAGCTGCTGCCTTGGCAGGAACTACATGGTGATCAATAATAAACCCCAGGAAGAGTAGCTGCTGCCTTGGCAGGAACTACATGGTGATCCTTAATAAACCCCAGGAAGAGTAGCTGCTGCCTTGGCAGGAACTAATGGGGATCCAATATAAACCCCAGGAAGAGTAGCTGCTGCTTTGGCAGGAACTAATGGGGATCCAATATAAACCCAGGGAAGAGTAGCTGCTGCTTTGGGAGGAACTAATGGGGATCCAATATAAACCCAAGGAAGAGTAGCTGCTGCCTTGGCAGGAACTAATGGGGATCCAATATAAACCCCAGGAAGAGTAGCTGCTGCCTTGGCAGGAACTAATGGGGATCCAATATAAACCCCAGGAAGAGTAGCTGCTGCTTTGGCAGGAACTAATGGGGATCCAATATAAACCCCAGGAAGAGTAGCTGCTGCTTTGGCAGGAATTAATGGGGATCCAATATAAACCCCAGGAAGAGTAGCTGCTGCTTTGGCAGGAATTAATGGGGATCCAATATAAACCCAGGAAGAGTAGCTGCTGCCTCTGGGTAAGTCTCATAACAGCTTTGGCAGCGATTACAGCTGTGAGTCACACTGGGTAAGTCTCATAACAGCTTTGGCAGCGATTACAGCTGTGAGTCACACTGGGTAAGTCTCATAACAGCTTTGGCAGCGATTACAGCTGTGAGTCACTCTGGGTAAGTCTCATAACAGCTCTGGCAGCGATTACAGCTGTGAGTAACTCTGGGTAAGTCTCATAACAGCTCTGGCAGCGATTACAGCTGTGAGTCACTCTGGGTAAGTCTCATAACAGCTTTGGCAGCGATTACAGCTGTGAGTCACTCTGGGTAAGTCTCATAACAGCTCTGGCAGAGATTACAGCTGTGAGTCACTCTGGGTAAGTCTCATAACAGCTCTGGCAGTGATTACAGCTGTGAGTCACTCTGGGTAAGTCTCATAACAGCTTTGGCAGCGATTACTATACTTGCCCTTTATTCTTTTCGTAATTCTTCAAGCTCTGTCAAGATGTTGGGGATCATGGCTAGACAGCAATTTTCAAGTCTTGCCATAGATTTTTATGCAGATTTAATACAAACCTGTTACTTGGCCACCCATAACACTTCACTGTCTTCTTGGTAAGCAGCTCCAGCATAATTGTGGCTATGTGTTGAAGGTTATTGTTGTGCTGAAAGATTAAATTTGTCTCCCAGTGTCTGGTGGAAAGCAGACTGAACCAAGTTTTCCTCTAGTATTTTGGCTGTGCTTAGCTCCAATCTGTTGCTTTTCATCCTGAAAAACTCCCCAGTCTTCGCCAATGTCAAGCATACCCATAACATGATGCAACCACCAACATGCTTGGAAATAAGGAGGAAGTTACTCAGTGATGCGTTGGATTTACCCCAAACATTAGGCTTCGCATTTAGGCCAAAATGTATATTCCTTTGCTGTATTACTTTAGTGCCTGGTTGCATACATAAACATGTTTTGGAATATTTATATAATGTATATTTGTATTTTTCTTTTCACTCTGTTATTTAGGTCATTATTGTGGAGTCACTACAATGTTGTTGATCCATCCTCAGTTTTCTCCCATTACAGACATTGAACTCTGTAGTGGTTTTAAAATCACCAAAAGCCTCATGGTGACAACCCAGTTTCCTTCCTGTCCTGCAGCTCAGTTCAGAAGGACGACTGTATCTTTGTATCTGGGTGGTTTAATACATCATCCACAGCATAAATATTAACTTGACCATGCTTAAAGATAATCAGTGACTGATTTGTAATTATTACCCATCTACCAATCACCACCTTTCTGTACGAGGCTTTCGGAAAGCTCCCTGGTCTTTGTAGTTGAATCTGCGCTTGAAATTCAATACTTGACGGAGGGATTTTACAGATGTTGTATGGGGGACAGAGGAAGGGTTAGTTATTAAAAACTCATGTCAACTCCTATTATTTCACACAGAGTGAGTCCATGTAACATAGTAGCAACACAAAACATGGTACAAACATTATTTGGCATAGACAACAGCACAAAGGGCAAGAAGGTAATGACAGGAATCAACCTAGCACACAGTTCAATATCCTCCTGGGACTACTCAGGATGTCACTTCCTGTCTGTGTGTTACAGGCAAAGCGTGGATAAAGGCTTTTGTGGGAGTTACTGACTTTCTCAGGAGACTACTGCCCTCTGGTGGTCATGACTGAAATACAGTCACATCACACATTCAGATTCCATCTTAATCTATAATGTTAGCTTTTTCAACATTAATTTGTTGCATAGGAGGATGAAGTCACTGGGTCAGCAGAAGATGGTTGGTGTTGTTTACCTGTAGCTCATAGAGGAGTCAAGGGTTACGAGGTCAGGGGTTATGGGGTCAGCAGCAGGTGTTTGTGCTGACTTGTGACAGCGAGAAGGGTCAGGGGTTAGAGGTCACTTGGTCATAGTTATTATTACCTGTGGCTCCCAGAGGGTGTCCTTTAGAGATGAGTCCTCCGCTGGGGTTGACCACCCACTGGCCTCCGTACGTGTTGTCTCCTCTGTCTATCAGCTCTCCAGCCTTACCTAGGAACATAGAACAGTGATACATTAAATAATATCATACCTTTGATCTTTAAAGTGCTTTTCATGTTGGCCTACAGGCAGACAGTCACAAAGTGTGGTACAAAGGTCAAACAGAACGGAATGCTAAGGGAACACAACCAGGGGGTAAAACTCAGAATGCTAAGGGAACACAACCAGGGGGTAAAACTCAGAACGCTAAGGGAACACAACCAGGGGGTAAAACTCAGAATGCTAAGGGAAAAACCAGTAAAACGCTAAGGGAACACAACCAGGGGTAAAACTCAGAACGCTAAGGGAACACAACCAGGGGGTAAAACTCAGAATGCTAAGGGAACACAACCAGGGGGTAAAACTCAGAACACAACCAGGGGGTAAAACTCAGAACGCTAAGGGAACACAACCAGGGGGTAAAACTCAGAACGCTAAGGGAACACAACCAGGGGGTAAAACTCAGAACGCTAAGGGAACACAACCAGGGGGTAAAACTCAGAACGCTAAGGGAACACAACCAGGGGTAAAACTCAAAACGCTAAGGGAACACAACCAGGGGTAAAACTCAGAACGCTAAGGGAACACAACCAGGGGGTAAAACTCAGAACGCTAAGGGAACACAACCAGGGGTAAAACTCAGAACGCTAAGGGAACACAACCAGGGGGTAAAACTCAAAATGCTAAGGGAACACAACCAGGGGGTAAAACTCAGAACGCTAAGGGAACACAACCAGGGGGTAAAACTCAGAACGCTAAGGGAACACAACCAGGGGGTAAAACTCTATGTTTATGACAGGAGTATGACATGAGATCAAATAGACACACAGATGGCCTCTCATTCAAAAACATATATGAATAATTCAACTATAGTAAAACATTGAACTGAACAAATCAGAAAGAGTGAAAAACAAACAAAAGGCAATTCTATATATTCTTTAAAAAAAAAAAAACATTCTAGAGAATTTACAATGCTACTTTTATGTGGCTAGAAATAGGCGGTAGATTGGTAGGGTCAGACTCACCCTCTGGGCACAACCCCAGAGCCTCGTACGTGATCAGCTCGTTGGCAGAGAAACAGTCATGTAGCTCGATCACATTGACGTCACTGGGTTTCAGGCCCGCCGTCTCAAAACACTTCTTGGCTGCCAGGGAGGTCATGTCGTATCCAACCTAACAGGAAACAACACAATAAGTCACTATCTTTTTGTTGTTCTGCATTTAAAAGTTGTTGGATACCTTTGAACAGCTTTATGTCCCCTCTCACCATCTTCATGCAGCTATTGTCTTCGAAGGTAGTTGCGAGGTCCGTTACCATCTCCTGGGCTACGATCTCCACCGCCTGGTGCTCTAGACCATGGCGCCTCACAAAGCCCTCACTGGCCAGGACAGCTGCCCCTGCACCGTCAGAGGTAGGACTGGGGGAGGGGGGGGTACGACAATGTTAGTGTCCCATAGATACTTTTTCCTGCCAGACTGCAAAAGCCCCCAAAGCAACACCCTGGTCCTTAACACCAAAATGTTTAATTGTAATCAAATAAAGCCAAACTCTATAGAGGTGGAGGTCAGGGAGGGCTGCCCCACTCTGCCTATCCTCTGGTAGGGGAAACACTGCCCCAGAGAGATAGTGGGACTCCTTACCAACACTGGAGAAGAGTAAGGAACTCAAACACCTTCCTGGACTGTTTGACCTGGTCCAGACTGTACTCATCCTGGAACTGAGAGTACCTGTTAAAACACACACACACACCACACACCACACACACCACACACACACACACACACCACACACACACACACAGTTGTCATGCAGTGACAGGAAAACATTGATCATTGGATTGGTCGAAGAAGGTCATTTCTAATGACCAGGCCTTCTGTGTGTTAAAGAGTTGATGGTTGCAGTCTTACGGGTTGTTGGTGGAATGCTTGTGGTTCTTCCATGCGATTTTAGCAAAGTGCTCTGGTGTAGTACCTGGAAGAGTCCCGGGAATTAATACACGTAACTATTCAATGACAGACTTCCCAGAGTTCCACAGTCACGCACTACATGGTGTATCATCCAGATGAAAGAAAAGGCTGAGAACAACAGCAACAACACACTGAATAAGGCACTGTACACCTGTGCACGCACACCATCATGTTTACCGTATTTCTCCATGTGTTCTCTGCCCGCGTTGCCAAACATCTGTGGTGCTGCCGGGGCTGCTGCCATCCCATATGTGTTGAACATCACCTCCATATGCTTGTCCATGGGGTTAGTCCTGTCCATGAACTACAATACACTGGGTTAGTCCTGTCCATGAACTACAATACACTGGGTTAGTCCTGTCCATGAACTACAATACACTGGGTTAGTCCTGTCCATGAACTACAATACACTGGGTTAGTCCTGTCCATGAACTACAATACACTGGGTTAGTCCTGTCCATGAACTACAATACACTGGGTTAGTCCTGTCCATGAACTACAATACACTGGGTTAGTCCTGTCCATGAACTACAATACACTGGGTTAGTCCTGTCCATGAACTACAATACAATGGGTTAGTCCTGTCCATGAACTACAATACACTGGGTTAGTCCTGTCCATGAACTACAATACACTGGGTTAGTCCTGTCCATGTACTACAATACACTGGGTTAGTCCTGATCATGAACTACAATACACTGGGTTAGTCCTGTCCATGTACTACAATACACTGGGTTAGTCCTGATCATGAACTACAATACACCGGGTTAGTCCTGATCATGAACTACGATTGGTCTTACCTTTGATGACAAGGAGCCTCTCTCCATCTTTTCAAAGCCAAGGGCTAGTGCACAGTCAGCCAGACCTACAGTCAGCAAAAGAAGGCATATGTTTAGGTCCAGCATAAGACGGGTCATAGTAGATGAGCATGCATCCTACTTCAGTTTGATTCCAGGACATGGCATCACTAGGGTCAGGAGTTTGTCCTGAACATGTGACCAGAGTAGAGAAAGGACTCCTAGTCCTAGGAATCAATCCCGCCCCCCTCTATCTCAGTCCCACTCACCTCTCTGTGTCCCATCCAATGACGTCCAGAGAAGAGAAAAAAAAGTATGTGGACACCTGCTCGTCGAACATCTCATTCTGAAATCATGGACATTAACATGGAGTTGCTCCTCCCTTTGCTGCTATAACAGCCTCCACTCTTCTGGGAAGGCTTCCCACTAGATGTTGGAACATTGCTGCTATAACAGCCTCCACTCTTCTGGGAAGGCCTTCCACTAGATGTTGGAACATTGCTGCTATAACAGCCTCCACTCTTCTGGGAAGGCTTTCCACTAGATGTTGGAACATTGCTGCTATTACAGCCTCCACTCTTCTGGGAAGGCTTTCCACTAGATGTTGGAACATTGCTGCTATAACAGCCTCCACTCTTCTGGGAAGGCTTTCCACTAGACGTTGGAACATTGCTGCTATAACAGCCTCCACTCTTCTGGGAAGGCTTTCCACTAGACGTTGGAACATGACCAGAGCAGAGAAAGGACTGCTGCTATAACAGCCTCCACTCTTCTGGGAAGGCTTTCCACTAGACGTTGGAACATTGCTGCTATAACAGCCTCCACTCTTCTGGGAAGGCTTTCCACTAGACGTTGGAACATTGCTGCTATAACAGCCTCCACTCTTCTGGGAAGGCTTTCCACTAGACGTTGGAACATTGCTGCTATAACAGCTTCCACTCTTCTGGGAAGGCTTTCCACTAGATGTTGGACCATTGCTGCTATAACAGCTTCCACTCTTCTGGGAAGGCTTTCCACTAGATGTTGGAACATTGCTGCTATAACAGCCTCCACTCTTCTGGGAAGGCTTTCCACTAGATGTTGGAACATTGCTGCTATAACAGCCTCCACTCTTCTGGGAAGGCTTTCCACTAGATGTTGGAACATTGCTGCTATAACAGCTTCCACTCTTCTGGGAAGGCTTTCCACTAGATGTTGGAACATTGCTGCTATAACAGCTTCCACTCTTCTGGGAAGGCTTTCCACTAGATGTTGGAACATTGCTGCTATAACAGCTTCCACTCTTCTGGGAAGGCTTTCCACTAGATGTTGGAACATTGCTGCGGGGACTTGCTTCCATTCAGCCACACAAGAGCATTAGGGAGGTCGGGCACTGATGTTGGGTGATTAGGCCTGGCTCGCAGTCAGCGTTCCAAATCATCGCAAAAAGTGTTCGATGGGGATGAGGTCAGGGCTCTGTGTAGGCCAGTCAAAGTTCTTCCACACCGATCTCAACAAACCTTTTCTGTATGGACCTCGATTTGTGCACAGAGGGAATTGTCATGCCGAAACAGGGAACAGCCTTCCCCAAACTGTTGCCAAAAAGTTGGAAGCACAGGATCGTCTAGAACATCATTGTATGCTGTAACGTTAAGATTTCCCTTTACTGGAACTAAGAGGCCTAGCCCGAACCATGAAAAACAACCGCATTCCTACTCCACCAAACTTTGTTGGCACTATGCGTTTGGGCAGGTAGCGTTCTACTGGCATCCGCCAAACCAAGATTCGCCCGTCGGACTAGCGGATGGTGAAGCGTGATTCATCACTACAGCGAATGTGTTTCCACTGCTCCTGAGTCCAATGGTGGCGAGCTTTACACCACTCCAGCTGACGCTTGGCACTACACATGGTGATCTTAGGCTTGTGTGCGCTGCTCGGCTATGGAAACCCATTTCATGAAGCTCCTGACAAACATTTCTTGTGCTGACGTTGCTTCCAGAGGCAGTTTGTAACTCAGTAGTGAGCGTTGCAACAGAGGACAGACCATTTTTACTCGCTATGCGCTTCAGCACCCGGAGTTCCGTTCTGTGAACTTGTGTGGTCTACCACTTTGCAGCTGAGCCGTTGTTGCTCCTAGACATTTCTACTTCACAATAACATCACTTACAGTTGACCAGGGCAGCTCTAGGAGGGCACAAATTTTGCGAAATGACTTGTTGGAAAGGTGGTATCCTATGATAGTGCCACGTTGAAAGTCACTGAGCTCTTCAGTAAGGACATTCTACTGCCAATGTTTGTCTATGGAGATTGAACAACTGTGTGCTTGATTTTATACACCTGTCAGTAATGGGTGTGGCTGTAATAGCCGAATCCACTAATTTCAAGGGTGTCCACATACTTTTGTATATATAGAGTACTGTATGTGTAACACAGATATGATTAATATATCTATGGTCGAGTCCCACTCACCTCCCTGGATTAGCTGTCGGGCCATGAACAGGGCAGTGGAGCCTGTGGAGCAGTTGTTGTTGACGTTGATGATGGGGATCCCTGACAGGCCAAGGCTGTGGTAGATGGCCCTCTGGCCACAGGTAGAGTCACCTGAAAAATAATGATAATAATATGGTCATTTACATTGACAGTAACACAAGTGGAGTCACCTGAGACATGATGAGACACACAGATGGACAGACATCTTAAAGGGATCTTGTTTTAAAAGCAATAGTTCATCACTAGACAGTTCTCTTCATGACACAGACACAGGGCAGCTCAGGTGAATGATTGTGTTGTGTTATAATATCTTACTAGGCCTATACGACATCATAGCTTATTACTAGGCCTATACGACATCATAGCTTATTACTAGGCCTATACGACATCATAGCTTATTACTAGGCCTATACGACATCATAGCTTATTACTAGGCCTATACGACATCATAGCTTATTACTAGGCCTATACGACATCATAGCTTATTACTAGGCCTATACGACATCATAGCTTATTACTAGGCCTATACGACATCATAGCTTATTACTAGGCCTATACGACATCATAGCTTATTACTAGGCCTATACGACATCATAGCTTATTACTAGGCCTATACGACATCATAGCTTATTACTAGGCCTATACGACATCATAGCTTATTACTAGGCCTATACGACATCATAGCTTATTACTAGGCCTATACGACATCATAGCTTATTACTAGGCCTATACGACATCATAGCTTATTACTAGGCCTATACGACATCATAGCTTATTACTAGGCCTATACGACATCATAGCTTATTACTAGGCCTATACGACATCATAGCTTATTACTAGGCCTATACGACATCATAGCTTATTACTAGGCCTATACGACATCATAGCTTATTACTAGGCCTATACGACATCATTCCTTATTACTAGGCCTATACGACATCATAGCTTATTACTAGGCCTATACGACATCATAGCTTATTACTAGGCCTATACGACATCATAGCTTATTACTAAGCCTATACGACATCACAGCTTATTACTAGGCCTATACGACATCACAGCTTATTACTAGGCCTATACGACATCACAGCTTATTACTAGGCCTATACAACATCACAGCTTATTACTAGGCCTATACGACATCACAGCTTATTACTAGGCCTATACGACATCACAGCTTATTACTAGGCCTATACAACATCACAGCTTATTACTAGGCCTATACAACATCATAGCTTATTACTAGGCCTATACAACATCATAGCTTATTACTAGGCCTATACGACATCATAGCTTATTACTAGGCCTATACGACATCACAGCTTATTACTAGGTGGACACTTACAGCACTTTTGGAATGAATTTGAAGGCAACTCACAAGGCATTTAATATGCCTATAAAAAATACTTTTAAGGACAGTTAACATTATAATCAATGACAGTCTCTTACCATACACATAGCCCACACAGGCTTGCTCTATAGCAGAGTAGGGGACTCCAGCATCAGACAAGGCCCTCTCGCCTGAGTCATAAGAACATGATTGATTATAAGACAACAGGGAACAATGGGCATCACTCAAAATGTTGCATGTAGAATGGGACTATTATATGACATGTACAACACAGGGTATTATAACCAGGTAGTATCCAGGTAACTATAGCTCAAGGTGTATCCAGGTGAATGTAGCAATGTTTGCAAGTACAGGACAGGTACAGTAATGAAATTAAATGACAACCACCTGCTATCTTTGCCATGTCGGGATAGTCAAAGTCTTCTTTTCCTGGCTTCTCAAACTGCAAAGACAAAACACAGGAGAGGGTTCTGGATCAAATCTCAGACTGGGGATCAGTTCAACTACTGCACAGACAGAGCTCTGGGTCAACATGACTGCTGTGTACTTGAGCAAGGCACTTGGCCCGTAAACTGCACGGTATTATGGCTGACAACCCCTGTGTGAGTGAGTGAGAGTGAGTGGAGATCTGAAAAGGCAATGGACAAAGAAAGTATTCTTCTAATTCTGACTTCACAGGGGGGACGGCCTTCTGCTGCATGCAATGTAGCTAGTGTTTATCTAGCTATCGGTGTGTGCAATGCATCCATGACCCTTGGCACAATTAGCCTATGACCATGGAGTATTGGACTTTCAGATTAGATTGGGTTTTAAAATGCCACGTATGGCAATTTCATTTTAGCTAGCTAGCAAATACATTTCCAAGCCATAATTCACAATACAACTGTAAACATTGTTAGCCCAATATAGTTGTTATTCAATGTTTCGTGTTAGCTAACTAGCATAGCTTGAAAGCTAGCTAAATTAGCTACGTTACTGTAGTTACCTAGATAGCTAGCAACACCAACATGAACAGCTGACAAAAGTCTTAAATCTCGCGTTATATGTTTAGCCAACAGTAGTTGTTTAGCCTATGTTACTTATCGAAAGAAATGACAAGCTACTGTAGCTACCTACGTTTTTTGGAAATGCTAACCAACATGACCGGTAAAACGTTAGCTAGCTAAGGACAACGAGCTTGCTCTTTGCTAAATAGTCTTTCAATACTAGATAGCAATCCAGCTAGCACGGATGCTAGTTGAAATGCAACCAATTATAACCAATAGCAAGATTTACCTTTGTCATTCCCACTCCAATGACGAATACTCGGTTCTTTTGAGGAGCCATTCTGGTTGTTGTGCTGAGACGAGTGCTTCCAAGAGGGAAGAGTGACAATACGGATGATAACCGTTCACCGAACTGAGAAGTCAAAGTACTACGAAGGAGTTTCTGTGGAGCATGTGAACGCAGCATAACTCCTTGCCTGTAATGATGCTAGCTTTCTATACCCATATTAACGTTACACAATACAGTGACTTCTTAATGAAGTCAGTTTAAAGTCTGTCCAGTTGTGTAAACAATGGTTGAACTCTGTAAATACGTTAGCGAGATAATGTTTTACTATTGACTGTATTAAAACGTGCGTTTAAGAGCAAAGTACTATTGTTGACAATAACAACAGACTTTCAAAAACAGTGGCAGTCAAACATGGCTGAGTTTAATCACTACTTCTTGTGACCGAAGTGCCTCAGATGTACTCAATTCATTCTGATACAGATCATTCCAGGCAGAAAAACCTTAAAACCAAATTATCAGTTTATTTTATTCATGATCTTTATTGGGGTCGTGACAAAAGGAAAGGCATGGTCACATATCTTATTCAATCCAGGATGGGCATTCCACCCAATCAATCCTCAAATGCTTCTTGCTTGTCACAAACCAAACAGCACTGCATTATAACTGTAAACAACACTGCATTAGCATTGGATGTGTCTGATACCGACAGCCATTTCAGTCAGTGGATGAGTGGATATCTGGCCAGTGTGTTTGCATCCCGTCACCTGGGCTAGCTGGTCGTACAAAGCGCTTGACCGTAACTCAACACTTGATGAACTGGTGTGTGACCTCATAGATGCCCACTGACTCACTGGCCTTCTCGTCATAGTCTGTCCAGTCCTAATATGGAGAAGAAGTATTAAAACCGCGGTTCTTGAACTGAAAATAACTATTGTATTGGGTACTGGAAACTATTCTTGTAATCAATGTTCACATTTACTATGTTGACCTACTGGCCATAGATCAAAAATACTAACTTTTTCCAGTAGGGTGATTTCAGGAAACTTGGTCCCCGACTCAGCTCCCTCTGCAGCAAAGCCCGCCTGTTGTGTTTCAGGGTCAAAGTAATGTGATGTTAGAGACAGGGGACAAGGTTGAGGTGTTGTAGTATTGTAAAGCACATGTTTTAGTTGACTTTATTGTTCTTTCAGTTCTTCTTAAGAACATTTGTCATTAAACTGTTACAAAACAATACTAAATAAAGAAAATGTCAAGGTTTCAGAAATGTCTATGCTAAACATTTGGAATCTGTTTTTGAATGGTAGAGTGGATCCAATTGTTATACTTTATCAGAAAAGTCAGGAAGGGAGAAAACAAATCCCCTGATGCTATATAATCTGTGCTTCTACAACCTTAGCTGAGATTTGACAACATACAGTACAGGAGTGTGCTCTGTTCTCACTTGTGGTTGGAAGTCTACCGGCTCCAGGCCTCGACACTCAAACTGCACCATGGTCTTAAACCTCTCACTATCCTCAGCCTTCACAGCAGCAGCACCATGCGGAAGAGACAAGAAGGCGTGAGTGGCTGAAATAAATAAATACTCTTGTGTTTTAAAGATGTACTGTTCTGTAGCAGAACACTTCAAGTGTCAGCAGCAACAGAGTGGTAGGATGAAATAGGCAGTATTATTACTAAACATTTCCCCACCTTCAATTGCAGTCAAGCCAAGGATGTATTGAGAGGTAAGCTTCACAATAAGTACTGTACTCACGTTGTACGGGGTGATTGTGTCTCTCATGATATCTGTGAACACACATATACATATGAACATCACGGCAGAAACAAGGTGGAGCTGTTGCTTACCTCTATCCAGTCATCTCAGATCCCCAAAGGAAAGTGAAATGGCTGAATGTATGAAACAACTTATGTGTAATACTTCTCTATTTGCTTACCAATAGAATTCTCCCTGGCACAGAGTTTACACTTCTGCACCATGCTGGCACTCCCTCTTCCTCCTTTAAGTGGTACACTGTCCTAGGGAAACAGTCAGTCACTGCAAAGTGTGGAATATCCCGTCACCATATCAAATGTGATTTTGAATAATAAGATACATTGATAAATTCACCTTTACTCACCATAAGGTTGATATACTGCCATTTCTCTGGGATCTCACCACAATTGGCACATTTTAACTGTGACAAAAGTACGTATGTTACGGTATTTGTCACAAATGTCACCCTATACCCTATGTAGTGCACTACTTTTGATCAGGGCACATGTTCTGGTAAAAAATAAGTAGTGTACTTTACAGGGAATAGTCTGTCAACTAGGGAAGCATACATTGTGTGTAGTCATGGCATACACATTCTATTCTAATCCTAATTCTATGGGTTACTGGGAGTCCACGACACTACATCAGCAATGCTTTTCTATTGTTACCTACCGTTAGCTGTCTAACCTTACACGTCACATGCGTATTGTTTACTGACTAAAAACTAGCAATGTTTTGAAAATAACGTCAGAGGAGTACCTTTCATAGCTTGTCGTGCTGTAAATGTCTTGTTTATGTAGTGATACAACTTTTTACTATTTGACAAATTGGCTTATTGTGTGTCATGATAAATATAACGTTATAGCTCGTAAAATGGCTAGCATCAGCTGGTTAGGAAGTTCTTAGTTACCTTTAGAAACCAGCGGAAGTCTTCACCTTCTGGCCGCACATTTGTGACATTTTCCAAAGTGGCTTTGAACTGCAGCCCAATTTTCTATGAAACATATAACACGTATTTAGTTCATGGTAATGTAAATATTGTTGAAAACGTGCATGCTCTGAATGATGTGGCCTCACTTACCACCATCTTGACACTCTAGTACATTTGCGTAAAACTCGTTTCAAAATACGCAAGCGTAGCTACGTCAAGGCACGCTTTTACGCATAGTCAAGAATCAATCAGCTAAGGATATTTTGTATAGAGAAAAAAAATATTTATTTTTTAATGAACTGGTTTAATAATCATATCCAGCTGGTGAGTCATCTTTTTAATGCAGAAGCATTGTTACTCAATGAGGATGTTTTTTTTTATATCGTTACAATATCCCTGTAACACCGAGTTGAGTCTTTGATGCTATTCCATCTGGAACTCTCATGTTATTTGGAGGTATAGCCAGACCTCACCTTAACCTTCCCTCGCTTAATCCAGTTGATTCTCCAATAGGGAAAATGTGTTTCTCCTTGCTCCCTCAGAAAAACAGATCTATACGTGCTTTATTTCAAAGGGATATTGTGGCCATTCCTTATGTCACAATTTACTGGAATACATTGGTCACTAATATCTGTTGGGAAAAAAGTCTGGTTATTACCACACAAATACCTACTTGCTAACAAGGTCAAAGAGGTCTCTTTCAGAATGATCCATAAGTATTACCCTGCGAATCACTACCTGAAGAAACTCCAAAAAGACATTAACATTGACTGTACCTTTTGTGTTGAACATCCAGAAACAGTTTCACATTGTCTACATGTACAAAAAATATGGAAGATTCTTTTATAATTATTAATATCCTTGATTACTTTTAATGGGAGAATGTGCTGCTCGGTTTCCTTAACCATAAGGATAAAGACAAACAATTTAACCTCAAATCTAATTATGCTAATAAAAAATGTAATATTCATAAATGTAAATTCACTAATAAAAAAACCCTTCTCTATAAGGAATTGAAGCAGTACATTAAGACCAGTCTACATTCTTCCAATAAGAAAGTTGTTTAAACAATCAATGTGTGTTTCTTTTAAGGTCTTTGTATAATCTGTAATTTGTTGTACCCCCTAGCACATGTTATCATTGTCTATTTGTATACTTCTTGTATGTATACTGTTTTTTCTACGTTAAAAATAATTCATCAGCTGTTGCAGGAATAAGTCAAACACACCTCCAGTTTTTTAATCTACCATTTTGCAATGTGCTTTTAATGTTCCAATCATCCAACGTTTCTACATCAATCCAACATCCAGACTCCACAAAATTTTAAGGTAAATATTAAGTCACAATTCAGCAACTGTATGCTTACTAAATACAACACTTGGGATATGCAAGCCATTTTACAGAAATGGACTAATTGGAAATAATAGTATTGTGTATTGTGGTTCAAGTCAGCAGCGAAAAGGCATTGTGCTGGTTTCATGTTTTCAAGTCTTGTCAGAAAAATAATGATTCAGGTGTAATTCGGGTGTATTGCTGTTATGGGACCCTTCCACCAGTTTGTCTAATAATATCTCTGCACTTCAATGGTACTCTGTCAACCTGAGAAAACAGTATTAGGAAAGTATTAGGAATTAACAATTACTAAATGACTAGGGGAAATTAAACTCCAATAGGTTTATTTCTTCAAAATGTTAATTAATCTTGAAGCAGAATTCATTTAAGGAAAAGCATTTTATTCAAGTAGTTGAAGATCTTGTGCAAGTTTAATCAATTAACCGGACAATTTCTATTTTGTGTTATAGCACTCACAACACTTTACTGTGTTGACGAGATTGGATTGGCTTCCATCACCAGGAAATACACAAGATATCATGCAGGACGAGTCAGCCCTAGCTAACTATACCACCGTTGTCAGGTAGGTAACACCAAAATTGGGCTTCCATAAAGAACCCTTGTTTGAGAATATTCAACCTTTGTTACTACTTCTTTACTTACTCCAACCTACCTATTCTGTGTGGAATTTACAATGTCATGGAGTTCGGAACTTCCCCCTTGTGGAGGTTCTGTAGCTTACTCCAACCTACCTATTCTGTGTGGAATTTACAATGTCATGGAGTTCGGAACTTCCCCCTTGTGGAGGTTCTGTAGCTTACTTCAACCTACCTATTCTGTGTGGAATTTACAATGTCATGGAGTTCGGAACTTCCCCCTTGTGGAGGTTCTGTAGCTTACTCCAACCTACCTATTCTGTGTGGAATTTACAATGTCATGGAGTTCGGAACTTCCCCCTTGTGGAGGTTCTGTAGCTTACTCCAACCTACCTATTCTGTGTGGAATTTACAATGTCATGGAGTTCGGAACTTCCCCCTTGTGGAGGTTCTGTAGCTTACTCCAACCTACCTATTCTGTGTGGAATTTACAATGTCATGGAGTTCAGAACTTCCCCTTGTGGAGGTTCTGTAGCTTACTCCAACCTACCTATTCTGTGTGGAATTTACAATGTCATGGAGTTCGGAACTTCCCCCTTGTGGAGGTTCTGTAGCTTACTCCAACCTACCTATTCTGTGTGGAATTTACAATGTCATGGAGTTCGGAACTTCTCCCTTGTGGAGGTTCTGTAGCTTAGCAAATGGTGGAGGGTAAGTGACAGGCAAAAGACAACTCAACTAGGGAACAGAACATACAGACTAGAAAAACACGATAAAGACAAAAAAAAAGGGTAGGAAAAAAACCTATTTCAAGATTGTCAACGAGAACAATCCTGAGTTTTCATTTCAACTTTGTCTAGTTTCAGCCCCATTTCAAGGTCCAACATTTTTATCAATGAGGAACTGGATCCCAGCCTGTGATTTTAGAGTTTAATTCGGTCAAAAAGCAAACTATATGAAATACATATTTGAAATAAACGTCTGAAAAACAAAAAGGGGGTCATTCTTAACACATGATCTCATTGCAAAAACTGGAGGTTCTCTCTCCCCGCCCTGAACCAAATCCAACAATTACAATAAAAGTACCTGTAATAACAGCAGTAATAATAATAATAAGCATGGTAGTTACTCTTTGCCTGCGTCCCAACTCTCTACACTTCTCCTACAAGGACCAGAAGTATGCAAGTGCACACTCTGGTAACAGGGTAGAGAATCAGGACGTAGCCTTCCTCCATCTTAAATACGGCAATGCCATTGGGAATTATGTACAGATCTAATCATACTCTGCCTCCAATACAAAGGAGGTCAATGAGGGCGACTGCTGGACTCTGAGGTCCGTCGTTGCCGGGCGGGCGTGCTGTGCCCGTTCATGCAGCCGCTGTGCCGCTTGGTCGGTCCGCCGTTTAGAATGTCCTGGATGTGCTGTACGATCAGGTTTATTGCCACTGAAAAAAAAAAGACCAGAGGAAGGGAACAGTGAAGTTAGGGTTACCATTGTACATTCACAAAAGGGGTATAAAACAAGGAAACTCCAGAGGGAAAATTCACGAGTCATGTAACGCGACGGCTGCACAAGAGCCTTTCCTTACTTACCATAACCCTTCACTATATTGACAAAAAGGGGCAAAAAAGATCGCATACAACCCAGAAGGGTATTAAAGGATCAGATCTCATGGACGTTCCTCCTTACCCAAGTTATCTGCTCCACGAGGGATGATCACATCAGCATACTTCTTAGTCTGGAAATAAACATTACAAGTACTACAATAACTACGCAAGTATTTGCAAAGATTATGGCTGGCTTCATTGACTAGCACACAATATAACAGGGACACAGAGTGGAAACTTACTGGAAGACAGAACTCCTCAAAAGCAGGTTTGACAAATGTGATGTATTGAGTAAGAACCTGCTCAAGGTCCCTGCCCCGTTCACCTATGTCTCTTAGCACTGGAAGAAATAAAACAGGTTGGAACACACACACACACACCTCCCCCCCCCTAGAACTGGAACACACACACCCTAGAACTGGAACACACACACCCTAGAATTGGAACACAGAAGAGAAGAGACACTGACACCGAGTCTGACTGGCAAGAGTTTGTACGACGTTTAACCTTATCCAGAAATACACAAGGAAGTGGAGTCAGCAAACACACCTCTGCGTGAAAGCCGCGTGTCTGCATCAGTGTCTACGAACAGTTTCATCTGGAACAGGTCTCTTATCTCCTGGGAGTAGAACATCAGGATGCCCTCGAACAGCACCACGTCAGCCGGGTACACAGTCACAAACTCATCCTTCCTGGAATCAAACAAAACACCATGAAAAAAAAAAAAAAAAAACAGGACACATAACATTAAATAAGAACGAACAGCCTGGTATTGTACAAACAGTTTGTATTGATATTTCCTAAGAAAACATCCGGTTAGAGACAACCAATGAGACAAATAAAATGGGATTGAATACCCAACAACGCTGTATTAAAACAGACCACAGAAACCTGCTCTACGTGGCTGTTCTCAGTAGGTACTACCTGAACTTGACAAATAAGAATACTTGGGTTAGAAACATGTGCAGTTATTGTTAGTATACCCCTCTACTCTTGTTTGTATTCTATCAAGCAACAGTCAGCTAACCCTGATATAGAACTATTGATTTCCTGATTCATTAAGAAAGCTACATTTTGGATATGTGATTTTGGTTGTTAAGTCAATTAGACCAATGTCAATGTCCAAGTCAAGATAAGATATTTAGGCGAGTTAGCTGGCTAAGTCCTTGATCCTGCTTTGTAGTATGTCTATGCCCCCCCCTCTGGTGTGTGGACACCGCAACAATGAGCTCACCTGGAATGGGTGAAAAAGTCATACACAGGGATCTGTACGGTCTTCCCCTGCATGATCTGCCACAAAGTCTTCATGACCAGCTCATTGTCAAAGGCATCTGAAGAATGGCAGTTTGAGAAAGAAATTCCATGTGATTCACAAGTAAAAACAACAAGAGACAGAAATGGCTTAAGAGAAAGCAGGAGATTTAGTAAAAAATAAATAAAAATAAAATGTAAAAAAAGGGTTCACTTTCATTCCATTGGTAAAATAACAGACCATACATAGACCTCCATGTACCCATCTGCTGACAGAGGCCTCCACTAAACCCACATGTGAACATGCGCTGTCAAACACACACTAGACTAGTGTAATTGAGGAATCTCTGTGGAGTCTACTGGGTCACAGCTGTTAAGGTCCGTCTCTCAGACCCTGGGTCTCCCCCAATAATATCTCCCGACACTTCTTCACACAAATCTACAAAGTATTGGATTGGAGGAGACATGGGCTAGACTATGCCAGGCATCTCTTTTAAATCAGTGAGAGGAAATTAACACTTTAGGAGAAAGTGTTAATTGAGACACCCCCCACCGTGCAGCAGCTGAGAGACTCTGCTATTATAGATCTGCTGACTCGGCGTATGGCAGGAAGATGGGCTGAGTGTATGAGGGATGGATTGCCGACAGAGGCCAAAAATGGATCAGGTATGTGATGGTAAAAAACGTGAATAGCTCTGAAATTTGATATGAAATGTGGCTATGGATCACGTGATAAATTGAGTTTGAAATATAATTAAAAAGGGTGAGACATTGTATCAACTATCAACTGGGTCCGGCACTGTAGACTATTCATACAAGGGATAAGAAGTAATCAGGTTGGCCTATTTTATGTCATTTTCACTGGAAAGGGAGAGAACTGGAAAGATTTTTCAAATACATTGAGGAACTATCGTCACTCATTGAATTTAAAAGACAAGACTTTTACTTGCTGAAAAAATTACTTTGAGAAGCGCCACAGTTCATTGGTGGTGGTGAGTTAAGCCAATAGGAAATATTAAATCTGATCCCCAAATGGGCACATTTATACAATTGCGCACAGGCCAGGTTTCCTAGGCCTACTTCTGTGTGTAATCAGGTACACGTCCTTACTCAACATTGACAGGAGTGCTCCAAACAAAAGACAATTATTAAATTGACCAAACTCAAAATGTAATTAAATAAACCAAAACTGGTTTCTCACAAGTGTAGCATTGGTTGTGCGCTCTGCAAACACTGTGTCCACTCCAACAATGAAAACAGTAAACTACTAATGATATTAATAATAACAAAATTGAATGCATTAGCAGAAATTACCGTAGCCAAACAAACACTGTAGATTAGAAATGAAGGTAATTAACATGAATGTACTATTGGTAATATATGGAATGGGGAATTGATAGACAAACAATCAAAGGGGCAAACACACAATTAAATGATGAAACAATGAATTTGCACGAATTGGCGCGAGATTGCTTTTTCTGAAGAGCTGTGCATTGTGCATCAGCCACCATGCTCCCCTTCTTGGACTGTGCCATCCCTGCGGCATGAACAATGAATTAGTCCAATGAGACAGGAGCAAATCAGATAGGTGTCTCGTGTGCCATAAATTAAATATATTTGCGACTGCTCAAAAAAAAAAAAAAAAAAAAAAAGTGTAATCTTGGTCAACAATCGATCAGTGACTAAATGGGGTCAGCCCTAGTTGAACTACATTAAAAGTCAGACATTCTGATGCATTTACACACAGCAAAACAGACTCTGCCAAGCCCCAGCCAGCCACTGCTCCCGGTCCTACGCGTCGCTAGCATGGCCCCACCAGTCCCATGTAGCCAGCGGCGCCCCACCAGTCCCATGTAGCCAGCGGCGCCCCACCAGTCCCATGTAGCCAGCGGCGCCCCACCAGTCCCATGTAGCCAGCGGCGCCCCACCAGTCCCATGTAGCCAGCGGCCCCCCACCAGTCCCATGTAGCCAGCGGCCCTATGCGGACCCAACCCCATACCTGGGTGATCGAAGTTGAACTGGCCCTTGAGTGCTTTTGCCTTCTGTTCTGGAGTCAGCTCTCTGTAGAAACTGTCCTGGCTGAGGATGGCTACCTGGAAAAAACGACATAAGTCAGCACTACACTGAGGAAGCTAACCATCTCGGATTGTATAATACTGGTATATATATATAAAAAAAACAGAATAGGGATAGATTGGAGAGAGGTTGGCTACCTGGAAAAATAATGACGCAGATCGGTCAGGGCTGCAGTGGAAGCTAAACCCTGAGTGCTATGGCTGTGAGCTACAGTGCAGAAAAACCAGGACTGGGGGGAGAGAATGGAATCTACCTGTCGCTGGTGGTGGTCGATTTCGTTCTGGCCCAAAAGCTCCATGATCTTCTCACACACCGACGACTGCAGACACACAGAAGAACACAGGACGCATTGTACACTGTTATAAAACAAACGATATTTGATAGGTTTATCGTGGACCTAAGCTTGTCGCCTGCCTACCCGCCTTGGGGACAACGACTCCCATCGTTAGGGCGGAGACATGAACATCGTCACTATATACAGATCTCTGGTTGCAGTCACAATTCTTTACACAGAGGGCATGATGCTGGTGAATTTTCACGTCCCATGTAACACAAGCAGTAAATGACACGACTTAGCTTCATTGTTTTCTGACAGTCATTTATTTTCTTTCTCGTGTTTCACATAGCCAGCCACAGAGTTGTGGTGCATAGTAGGCCATTTACTGTGTGTTGATTGACAACTGAACAGCAAGTGTTGACTAATTTATTTAAAATAAATAAATAAAGTGTTAAACTGACTGAATAAAGTCAATCTTCTATATGCCTTTGGCATTCATAAAACGTAGTTACATGTCCATGGTATCGCGTCAGGACAAGTAACCCAAAGGACTTCCTAGACGTCAGGGTTTGCCAAACAGTGATGCTAAAGGGAGTCCCTCGTCTGTAGCCTACCGGATCGCATCGGTGAGAGAGCCACTCATTTGGCCTATCTGCAGATAAATTACGAAAACATTCAATGAAGATAGTAAATGGTAATCTTAAACAAATCTACTTTGAAACAAGTCTATACACCTCACACACAAAATATTTTACAAGTAATGGTTAATTAATTATTTGAAAATATTCATAACATTGTCATTTGACTGGAGGAAAGAGTTAAGCATCATTATGGACTTACATCCAATTGTTGTATTTCTATTTAAAAAGGTGTGATTGAGCAAAACCTGAACAAAATGTAAACCTGGAAAAACAATACCTTTAAAACAATTTTACTCCCTTCTCTCCAATTTCGTGATATCCAATTGCGATCATCTCATCGCTGCAACTCCCCAACGGGCTCGGGAGAGGCGAAGGTCGAGCCATGCATCCACCGAAACATGACCCGCCAAAATGCACAACTTAACGCCCACCGTCTTAACCCGGAAGCCATCTGCACAATGTGTTAGGAAACACTGTTTCATTGACGACCAAAATCAGCCTGCCCACCACAAGGAGACGCTAGAGCGTGATCAGCCAAGTAGACCCTCGCCTAAGCCAGATGACATTGGGCCAATTGTGTGCCGCCCTATGGGACTCCCGGTTGTGACACAGCCTGTGATTGAACCCGGGTCTGTAGTGACGCCTCAAGCACTACGACGCAGTGCTTTAGATCCGCTGCGCCACTCAGGAGGCCCTTAAATACATTTTTCAAGCAAATGTGGGCTATTTACTTCATTTTTAATAAAATACACAATGTGATGAACAAACATTGCGGCAGTACCTCGTACACCAGTAGAAGACAGTATGTTCTACAGTATGCTAGTTAGTGTACAGAGTAGAGCATACTGTATGGTGTACTAGTTACAGTATGTTCTGTGTACTGCACAGTGTGTTCTACAGTGGGCTAGTTAGAGTAACTAGTACATAGTACTAGGGCTGTTACGGTGACCATATTACTGCCACACTGACGGTCACGAGTCACGACTGCAGTCAAACTCCAGGTGACTGTTTCGTCTTCTCCTCTGATGCTACGGATGGTCATTAGTAGCCTACCAAACTTGCTAACTGCCTGATACTCAGAAGTCTATTGTCCCTCTAAACACTGACAGCAATACAAATGTAATGAACATTAAATCAAAACACTTAATGAGTCATGTTGAGCAACAATAGATGTATTTCCCCCCCCTGCTTCACAACAGGTGCATGATAATTGTCCATTCTAAATCAAAACGTCACATTACTTAATATATGTAAAGACCCGATTTAAATGAAGTCTGATGGGTGACAATATTAGTCTATCACTTGTGAATGACGCCCAGCTTCTGTACAGTAAGGCAAGAAACAGTTCATGCCTTTTTTTGTGTGCAAAGTTTTCAAAATCATAGTTGCACACCTCATGTAGCATAGCCCATAGGCCTATATGTTTTTGATAAGGTTTGTAATCACAACTAAAGTGGCCAAATAACTTCTTAGAATGAAACATATGAATCCACTTTACAATCGGTGTAAAGCATAACTGGCATACACAGGCGACGTGTTCAATTCTTTCAGAAACTTTCACCTTTATAATAAAGCATAGCATTCATAATCACATTAGAAGTCACGTTTGGTAAAGAGAACTTGAGGCATTTTCTATTAAGGTAAGTGAAAGTCACCTGGTAAAATACTAGAGTAAAAGTCTAAGTATTTGGTTTTAAATCTACTCAAGTATCAAAAGTAAAATGTAATTATCAAAAGTAAAAATCCTTTCAAATTCCTTAAGCTAACCAGGGGCACACCAACACTCACACAATTTACAAATGAAGCATTTGTGTTTAATGAGTCCACCAGATCAGAGGCACTAGGGATGTTCTCTTGATAAGTGTATAAATTGGACCATTTTCCTGTCAAAATGTAACGCGTACTTTTGGGTGTCAAGAAAAAAAAAATGTATAGAGGAGAATGTAGTGAAGTAAAAGCAGGCAAAAATATTAGGCTGTCCGACAAAATCTTGGTCATCAAAAAGTCTGGTCTTTCGACTAATCGATTGGTCAATTTAAAACTTTTCTATATAGACACTCCCTATGACTTTAATCAAATCAACTATATGAATTGAGCTTGTCTGATGAAATAAGACAAGAGGGAGCCAGAGATCTAGATAATCTCCTGCTGGCTTTCAAATTCTGCTATTACTCCAGACCTGCCAACACTGTCCAATGCGGCAAATTAGAGATTCAACTCGCCCGCATAGCACACGGCGAATTGGGGTTCTTTCCACGGACACCCGTGTGCGTGCCGCTTGTGAGTCTTGGTACAATTCTATAATTGCGATCAATCAAGTCTATAAATGTTTGGGATAATTTGACAGCATTCCATTTACACATATGTTAAAATTCACAATATCTAAATAGAAAAAACAAAGAGCCTTTATTCTTGGAGTTTTTTTTAAATTTTATTTATTTTTTAAATACACTTAACTCAGATCTCATACCTGCGTACATGGACAGAGAATTTAGTAGTCGGTACGCAAAATGCGTGCATGTTGGCAGGCCTGTTACTCTCCTGAAGTTGCCAGTAAAAGCTACACGAGGAGTCGGCTACCTTTCTCAGGTGGAATGCCAATTTATCTGATCATTTCTACCGATCTGCGTGGCAGTTAGTTTTCATGGAGCAGGTTCATTTAATTTACAATAACGTCTTCATATCTTACAATGATTGTCATGTGGTTAATCAAATGTCTATCCAAACCTAAATGAAAGTGACACCTAAAAAGAATTTATATTGCAAACTACAGTACCAGGCAAAAGTTTGGACATACTCATTCAAGGTTCTCTTTATTTTTACTATTCTCTACATTGTAGAATAATAGTGAAGACATCAAAACTATGAATTAACACATACGGAGTCATGAAGAAACCAAAAGAGTTAAAAAAAATATTTTGTCATTTAGATTCTTCAAAGTAGCCACCTCTTTGCCTCGACGATAGCTTTTTACAAGTAAATGTGGACAGTTCTTCCAACATCCGATGTGTTAGTCTTCACTTGTAGCCTATGAGAAGGACCCCATCATGTGACGGACATTGGCTAATAACTGAGAGGTGCTTCGTAGCACGCACCCAGGAGAAGGGAAATAAAATTATTATATTCAACACAAGAGCACACGGCCTCTGGCTGCAAATTGCATGTTTTTTTTAGGGGGCATTACGGCCAAAGGGGATTCTGCCTGGAAATTCAAGGCATTATCAAGTGCTTGTCAAATTGTGAATTAGGCGCTGATGAAGTGCGTACAGCCTGCGCAAAAAACAAAGCCCATGCCTTCCATGCCACTTTTCTCAAATCATCATTGGAGTTGTATCATGCAGCCTTAGAATGTATTAAAAATTAAAAACACATAGCCCAATGTTTGTATCCCAACGGAAGTTTCATAAATAACAAAATAAAGCATATAGGAGGACCGGTTTCTTTGTTAACCGCTCAAAACAGAATAGCTGCACGCGCGCACTCGTTTGGAATAAATATCCTTTCTATTTTATTCAGCTATGTTCAATTGTATTCTTCATACTAAAAAAAGAATGCTCCAGAATTCTAAGCAACTAACTCCAACTCAAGACTATGCTATTCTGTTCTGAAATAAACCACATTTCTTAATATCTTGTTTCTAAAATAAATGGATTGATTGTGATAGTGTAGGCTATATTAAACTGGCTTTATTAGACTGTCGATGTTCCTAAGGTCTGCATCAGTGGCGTGTAGACTGTGTGGAAGCCAGGAGATGCTAAATGTGTTTGTTAATTAACGGTCAATTACTGTGAGACCGCAGTTATTTGCTTGTCAATCATTATCTGACAATTTCATGACCACCACACAATACCCCAGCGAAACATACTGTACCCAGTACCCCAGCGAAACATACTGTACCCAGTACCCCAGCGAAACATACAGTACCCAGTACCCCAGCGAAACATACAGTACCCAGTACCCCAGCGAAACATACTGCACCCAGTACCCCAGCAAAAACAGGAAGCACTATGGAAGTAACACCCTGGACCCAAGTGCCCTTCCCAGTGCCCAGGCCATCTGTCCTCACCGACACCCTCAAATGCCAGGATCTCCCATCTACCAGGTTGCCAGTGCTGACAGGGCATTCTCCTGACCTGCCACAGACTATGGTGCTTTTGTGTCCGTGAAAAAAAAGTATCACAATGAAATCGGACGCCCACTCCGGAGACCGTGTTGTTCAGCTCTGCAGCACACAGACTAACCTAAAGCTCCTCATCTAAGAGCCTGTTAAACACGATGTAGCTTCTATATAGACTATGATTTGGCAAGGCATAACACTACAGCGGGGTGTGTGTACAGTAAATATTACAGGCAGTAAGTAATCTCAGTTAGCAAATGCAAGCAGGCACAAGCATGGATACCATTCAACCCGAGCCACATTGGTTCCAGTGCACTTACAGTAGGGTAATGTGACATGTTCAGTACACCATGTTTGCTACACCATACTGCAGGTTATTACTGTTCGCTCACTACTTCCTCATAATTCCATGGGCCAGCAATCCCAAACCACCCCACCTCAGGTCACACCCAACACCATGTACAGGGATTTTCAAGGAGCCAAACAGTGGCCCTATGCCAAAAAGTTAACTTAATGTGTGGGTCAACCGAACAATAGGAACGGAGGAGGGTAAGGAAGGGGCCAGGGAATGGAAAGGACATTGAGTAGAAGCTTCCATCGAGTTCTTTTAAGAATTTTAACAGTAGTTCATTTCACAAGCTTATTACATATGCTGTTGGTATCAAGACTGGTATTTAATTGTGGTCTCAAACAAACAAGTACGAACAAATAGTGGAAAACTACAGGCCATACTAGGCTCAGCGTTAACACGTCATTATCAAATCACACAAAGCTATTAACTACATAGTGTGGTAACTACATAAAAATCTTGACTGCGTCCTGTACTACTTTAAAAACGAACAATCTAGCGAACAAAATACATTTATTTGTAGCCTGGGTACAAGTAGAAAGTGAAGAAAATATGCTTCGTTGTACGGATCTCAAAAAAAAAAAGCCATATTGCTGTCAAAAACTGAAGGATTATCAAGATTAATATATTCTGCAATGGCATTGGATGTTCCCCCAAGCAACAATTAAAAAGACAGCTTCCATTTTGTTTGAAGGAATATTTAAAAAATAAATAAAATGTAATCAAGGCTGTTTAAAATGTGCTTCATTTTGGTACATCCAACATTATTTAAGACGAGATGGATCAACAATTACATCAATTTAAGGATAGGATTTGTAATATTATTCCAAGTAAAAAAAAAAAAAGAAGGTTGGAGTCATTGAATGTCTCCTAAAATGTAACTTCACTAAATTAAACTCAAGAATTACGATCCTGGTTAATTGTATAGAAACACAATTTCTCCCCTCATAGGTATTTGAGTTGGAATAACAGAAAAATAACACATCTTAATTTTTTCAAAGATGGTTAGAGAACGTTATTTTGTTAGTGACAATTATTTAATGACAAATGTACAACTGTATAATTCTGTTAAGTGCAATTCCGGGGACGGTACAGTACCAGTCAAAAGTTGACACCTACTCATTCAAGGAGTTCTTTATTTTCACACATTTTCTACATTGTAGAATAACAGTGAAGACATCAAAACTATGAAATAACACATACAGAATCATGTAGCAACCGAAAGTGTTAAACCAAAATATGGTTTTGATTTTAGATTCTTCAAAGTAGCCAGCCTTTGCCTTGATGACAGCTTTGCACACTTGACATTCTCTCAGCCAGCTTCCAGGAATGATTTTCCAACAGTCTTGAAGGAGTTCCCACATATGCTGAGCTGCTTTTCCGTCACTCTGCAAGTCCAACTCATCTC
Source organism: Oncorhynchus masou masou (assembly GCF_036934945.1). Taxonomy (NCBI): domain Eukaryota; kingdom Metazoa; phylum Chordata; class Actinopteri; order Salmoniformes; family Salmonidae; genus Oncorhynchus; species Oncorhynchus masou. The sequence continues at coordinate 8,979,546 of NC_088214.1, forward strand.
AAACAATCTCAATTGAAAAACAAATGATGTCCCACTAAGCGCAAACCAGATGGGATGGCGCATCGCTGCAGAATGCTGTGGTAGCCATGCTGGTTAAGTATGCCCTGAATTCTAAATAAGTCACCAACAGTGTCACCAGCAAAGCACACCCACACCTCCATGCTTCAGTGGGAACCACAAATGCGGAGATCATCCGTTCACCAAGTCAGCGTTTCAAAAAGACACGGTGGTTGTAACCAAAAATCTCAAATTTGGATTCAAACCAAAGGACAGATTTCCACCGGTCTAATGTCCATTACTTGTGTATTTTGGCTTAAGCAAGTCTCTCTTCCTTGGAGTCCTTTAGTAGTGGTTTCTTTGCAGCAATTCAACCATCAAGGCCTGATTCACAGTCTCCGCTGAACAATTTATGTTGAGGTGTGCCTTACTTGAACTCTGAAGCATTTATTTGGGCTGCATTCTGAGGTGCAGTTAACGCTAATGAACTTGTCCTCTGCAGCAGAAGTAACTCTGGGTCTTCCTTTCCTGTGGCGGTCCTCATGAGAGCCAGTTTCATCATACCACAGCAGAAGTAACTCTGGGTCTTCCTTTCCTGTGGCGGTCCTCATGAGAGCCAGTTTCATCACAGCACGTGATGGTTTTTTGGACTACACCTGAAGAAACTTTCAAAGTTCTTGACATTTTCCAGATTGCCTGACCTTCGTCTCTTAAAGTAATGATAGGCTGTCATTTCTCTTTGCTTATTTGAGCTGTTCTTTCCATATTATGAACTTAGTATTTTACCAAATAGGTACCATCTATTTGTATATCACCACTACCTTGTCACAACACAACTGATTGGCTCAAATGCAATAAGGAAATCGACTTTTAACAAGGACGACCTGTTAATTGAGATGCATTCCAGGTGACTACCTCATGAAGCCGGTTGAGAGAATGCCAAGAATGTGCAAAGCAGTCAAGGCAAAGGTTGGCTACTTTGAAGAAACTCAAATAAAAGTTGATTTGTTTAACACTTTGGTTACTACATGATTCCATGTATTATTTCAGTTTTGATGTCATCACAATTATTAGTACAAATTAAGAAAAACCCTGGAATAAGTAGTGAGTTAACGTTTGACTGGTACTGTATATATCATCGTTTTTTATGCAATACCTTGCAGGTCATAAGTCTTGTACAGGGAAATGGACTTGTCACTTATTAATAAGTGACTTGTACAGGGACATTATGTTCATTAGATGAAGAATTCAGTTGTGTGCGTCAAGCATATGTGACTAATAATTATATTAGGAAGATATGTACCGAGCCTGCTTTTCTTCCTGCAAAAGTATACTGGAATAAAATAAAATGTATTAGTAACAACTGACGCCCGTTTCCCGCTTGCGCCCACGTCTGTTATTGTTATGTGGTTAATATTAGCTAGGCAGCTAAGCGTCAACAATAGATTCAACTGAAATAGCCAGAAGTCGTGTCCTCCGTCAATAAATAAGTCCAATAGTGGATAATAGCCGCATTGTGTCGAATAGTTCGTCACTTTAACATTCAGAAGAGGGTACGAACCGTGGTCTTATTCGGCTAGCTAGTTAATCAAATAACTTTAAACAAAAGAGTGATTTAGCTGGCTGTATGGCGCGGTAGATAACAAGCTATAGGCTCTCTATAGCTGTGTGTGCAACAAAAAAGTAGCTAGCTAACGTTAGCTGTCTAGCCAGTCTACTTAATAACATAAATGTTAGCATGTAGTGCCGGGGATAAAATAAAACGATTACAGTTTAGCTAATTTACTAACTAGAAACTGTTGGTTGATTTGATAGCCAACTATAATTAACTAAATGTATTTGCCAACTTAATAAACTGTTTCCATTGTTGTGTGTGTGGTGGAATTAGGCATCCTGGGGACAAGGGAAAAATGATGCCAACGGATGAAGGAAACCACATGTAAAAGTTACAATCATTTAGCCAACTCGTTAATAAAATGCTGATTACTCAAGATTGGCAAGGGGTTGATGTCATTCAAACCAACAGTATGACATGAGCCACGCGGTCGACGAGTTTACGAGCGACTTGAACACATTCCATCAGTTTCAAAAACATACAACAATAGACAATATATGTAAAGTGCTGACCTTGCCACTGGCAGTGCCTCCGGACACTCCGATAAGGAATGGTTGTCGGATAACGTTATTTTCGGCATAGTCACTGAGATGTGTTTCAGTGTCCCCGGCCATGCTTGCAATAACGTGCCTACAACAACGCAGCTGGGAACAATACAGTGTCCCGCTGAGCTCCTCCCATTATTTCCTTCACAAAATGTATAACTTTTTTCTTTTTTTAAATTACATTTTGTATTAAGGAATTTTTCAAATGTCCTGGTCTTGCACATAATGTATTTTGTATGTAAATTGATTCATAAAGCTGTGTTATTTATATAAATTAATTGTATGTTTGCGCTTCATAAATGGTTAGTGCTATACAGAATCCTTGGAACTGCCCTACACTAAAACTGTACAAGCCATTAATAAGTGACACATATATATATATATACATGGGTAAAACTTAGATTTTAGAAGTGGGGGGGCATACCTTATTTTTTGTATTTTTTATTATCCATTCGGAAAAACACTACAAACAGCCTACCCCACATCTGGGAGGCGCCCGCGTGGTCCTAAAGCACAGCTTACACCCTTTTTGTATCACATTCCGATGGTAAAGCAGGGGGCAGAAATTAAATGTCAGAATGTCCGCCCCCCCCCCCCCCCCCCCCCCCATCGCCAGTGAAAGTTGCACCCCTGCTTGTAGTTAACACCTAGACAACCAGGTGATGCCAAGACTGTGCAAAGCTGTCATCAAGGCAAAGGGTGGCTACTTTGAAGAATATAAAATATATTTTGATTTGTTTAACACTTGTTTGGTTATTACATGATTCCATATGTGTTATTTCAGTGTTTTGATGTCTTCATTGTTATTCTACAATGTAGAAAATAGTAAAAATAAAGAAAAACCATTGAATGAGTAGGTGTGTCCAAACCTTTGACTGTATATACAGATCATATGGAAATTATTCAGACCCCTTGACTTTTTCCACATTTTGTTACGTTACAGCCTTATTCTAAAATTGATTTTTTTTTGTCCTCATCAATCTACACCAAATATTTCATCATGACAAAGCCAAAAACTTTTTTCGATTTTTTGCAAATGTATAAAAAAATAAAAATATCACATTTACATAAGTGTTCAGACCCTTTACTCAGTACTTTGTTCAAGCACCTTTGGCAGCGATTACAGCCTTGAGTCTTCTTGGGTGTGACGCTATAAGCTTGGCACAGCTGTATTAGGACCATGCCTCAGGACTACCTGGCCTGATGACTCCTTGCTGTCCCCAGTCAACCTGGTCATGCTGCTGCTCCAGTTTCAACTATTCTGCATGCGGCTATGGAACCCTGACATCTTCACCGGGCGTGCTACCTTGTCCCGGACCTGCTGTTTTCGACTCTCTCTCTCTCTACCGCACCTGCTGTCTCTATCTCTGAATGATCAGCTATGAAAAGCCAACTGACATTTACTCCTGAGGTGCTGACCTGTTGCACCCTCTACAACCACTGTGATTATTATTATTTGACCCTGCTGGTCATCTATGAACGTTTGAACATCTCGGGCATGCACTGTTATAATCTCCACCCGGCACAACCAGAAGAGGACTGGTCACATGCTGTCTGCCAAGTACAGTTGAATCTGGGATTCATCCATGAAGAGCACACTCTCCAGTGGCCATCAAAGGCGAGCATTTGCCTACTGAAGTTGGTTACGACGCCGAACTGCAGTCAGGTCAAGAGCCTGGTGAGAACGACGTCCAGGTAGATGAGCTTCCCTGCGACGGTTACTGACAGTATGTGCAGAAATTATTCGGTTGTCCAAACCCACAGTTTCATCAGCTGTCCGGGTGGCTTGTCTCAGACGATCCTGCAGGTGAAGAAGACAGATGTGGAAGTCCTGGGCTGGCATGGTTACACGTTGTCTGTAGTTTTGAGGTCGGTTGGACGGACTGCCTAATTTGTTGGAGCCGGCTTATGGTCGAGAAATTAACGTTAAATTATCTGGCAACAGCTCTGGAGGACATTCCTGCAGTCAGCATGCCAATTTGCCTCTCCCTCAAAACTTGAGACGTCTGTGGCATTGTGTTGTATGACAAAACTGCACATTTTACTGTGGCTTTTTATTGCCCACAGCACATGTTGGACCTGTGTAATGATCATGCTGTTTAATCAGCTTTTTGATATGCCACACCTGTCAGGGGGATAGATTTTCTTAGCAAAAGAGAAATTCTCACTAACAGGGATGTAAACAAATGTGTGCAAAACATTTGAGATAACACAACAATTACCTGCTTATTTACATAATGCCAATTGAGAATTTCTTGCAGGACTTGAAATGAGCAGTTCATGCTTGAAAACCCACAAATGTCGTTAGTTAAAGGGTTAAAGGGGGCAATTAGTTAAAGGGGGCAATTACTTTTTCACACAGGGGTGTTGCATTACTTTTTAAAAAACAAAATAAATTAAATAGTAATATTTGGGGGGGGGGGGGGGTATTTTTAAACGCAGGTTCCCTTTATCTAATATTAGGGTTTGGTTCAAGATCTGATAAAAAAAAGTATGCAAAAATATAGAAAATCATATATATATATATATATATACTACTATTCAAAAGTTTGGGGTCACTTAGAAATGCCCTTGTTTTTGAAAGATAAGCACATTTTTGTTCCATTAAAATAACATCAAATGTGATGTCAGAGTTGGACATCCCAAGAATTCCTGATAGCAAGGACACTTCTTAAATGACGTAAAAACATCTAATCAAACGTTTATAGCTTGAGGTAAATCAACCAATTACTGTCATAGTGTATATTCCTCCGACAGCCTAAATGGTTACATTTCCAGTTCGTGTATTTTGGGATTCAAAATAAAGTTTACCGGATATATTGTCTTCCTGTACTGGGAAGGTTTAGGTTTCCAAAATATGAAGTATTCATATATAAAGTATTAAAGATGTTGAACCTCTTTTCATGTTATTTTTCTTTGCCTCGTCAAAAAAGTGACGCCAGTTCTCAAATTCCGTTGCTCATAATCTTTTATATTTACGGTTAACTATTTTCACCACTTCCGGCCATAATCCTACTTTAGTTTGTTGAATCAAAGATTGTCTATTATATTGACAAGATATTCGAGTTACCGCTCTAACAATGGAAATATATGTCATTAAAGACGGAAGCAGGCAGGGGGAGGCGAGTTCAGGTGGGACCAGTCTAGCCAATGAGAAGGCAGATACGCGTGTGAACAGACATGGAGATAGATAGAGGACTCAATTTTGTATCTGTGCCACTATATCATCTGTGACAGCATGGGCAGCACCATTTTTTAAATTGAACTTGGCATGCCAGTTAAGAACAATTCTTATTTACAATGACGGCCTACCCCGCCAAACCCGGATGACGCTGGGCCAATTGTACGCCACCCTATGGGACTCCCAATCACAGCCGGGTTGTGATAAAGCCTGGAATTGAACCAGGGTCTGTAGTGACGCCTCGAAGCACTGAGATGCAGTGCCTTAAGACTGCTGAGCCATTCAAGAGCCCTTTTCTTCTTCCTCATTGGCTGATTGCTCCCAACTAATAGGAATCCCCACCAAGTTGATTACTTTAAAATTATTTGAAGCCCTTATTGGCAACATTATATCCACGATGAGGCCTCTATCTAGCTCTATGACAACTCCGATATAGTCGATATTTCTAAATTGACGAAATGTCACATGCGTTTACTTATATCAGTGCATGCATAACAAGCTAACCATTACGAAACGTCTATTGTATCAATATAGTATTGTGTTTACCTCACATAGCAAATGAACAATTCCATTTTCCGTTGACCTCCATACAAAAATTCCTCACGTCGTGGACAGATTTTGGTTGGAGTAAAAGCTCTCGCTTCACCTTTTCCTCTCTGTAGCTGCACATATAACTATTACTCACACCCATTGACATTGTTGCTAGCATATTTAAACCAAATTATTAGCATATTACTTAGATACAAAGTTTCAATCATCCGCAGAAGTCAGACCGATCTCTGTTTAGTTTTCGCAAACGTTTGAAAATGTTGAGCAGTGTTTCTCTCCGGGCTCAGATCGCTTCCATCATAGAGGTACTTTCTAAAGCTGCGGTTTCAGAAATTAGCAAAGTAGTCGACGATGGCATAGTTGTGTTACGTGTGGAAATGTGTCGACGGGAAAATGAAATCAACGTCCTGAAAAATAATGTACAACAACTTGACAGCGAGCTTCGAAGAGCTCGAGGGATTAATGCTCGAAGACGCATTCATCACGGTCGATCAGTTGCTGCTGAGAATTTTAGGAGAGGTGGGTCGACGTAGTGGTACTAACTATTTTATAATCAATCATAAGTTATCAATAGCTAACTGTGCACGTGACGTAACGTTAGTCAGCCAGAAATATTTGCAGGTAAACAATGTAGGCGTATTTAATCAGCCTACTCACGTTCACACTGCACTGTGCCCAGGGCTAACGTTAGGGCCCTACAACAGACAAGTGTGTCCTCGGGTCATATCTGTCTGTGCACAATGGGATGGGAGAGGAATAGCAATAACTATTATTATAACCAGGGTGTGTACTTGTACATCCCGCTATAGAAACAGGAGGCATGTGAAATCAAATCATTATTATTACAAATCATTACACCCTTCTTTGACACAACTGCCCACAGCAACACATCCATTTAGATTACAATTAAAACAACCAATAAATGATTTTGATGACTGACATACAGTACTTATTCATTTCCACAGGGCCCGGTAAAAGTGGTACCACTTGTGAGGGGAAGACTTCGCTTGAAAAACTGCAGCCTGAGGAAGATTTTAATGAAAAGGATGAAGGAGTTGGACCTGCAGATGAGATTCTGGTGAAGACTGAGCCAGGAGGAGAGGGTCAACAGGAAGAGCAGACTACAGGGATAAAAGACAAGGAAGCGGCACGCAGCAGTGTTTTCTTTCCAGGGAAACCATATTTAGAGTCAGACGTCAGAGAGGATATGATTTTACAGCTCAGACAGCAACCACGTCATCGGCAGTCAGACGCGCTCAGGAGAACAAGCAACAGCACAGTACAGTCAAACCCAGACCCTCAATGTGTATTGGGTTCTGACCCAAATTATAATATGACAAGGAGAGCGAGCAACCAAATATTTTGCCAGGTTAAGAAACACTTCATTTGCACACTGTGTGGAAAGAGTTTTGAACGTTACGGCCATCTTGAAAGACATCTGCGAATTCATACGGGTGAGAAACCGTACAGCTGTGACATATGTGGAAGGTGTTTCAACCAGAAGGGTAGCCTCAAAGGACATCTGAAGACTCACAGAGGTAAGAGACTAGAATCACTTATTAGGTTATAGGTCATAGACAATTCCATGTATGCATTACTTCTGACTAGGGCCCATAGGGTAGTGCATCATATAGGGATGGGACACACTCACTACATAATGACATCCAATATATTGGTTATTAATAGGACAAAAACAATTCTATGCCTCATTGTTTTATTAATCAAATGTAATCTTTCCACAGTATCGATTGACGGACTAGCTAATGAAGAGAAGCCTCTCCTGGATGGACGTCAGTCTGAGGAAGAGCAGATGAACGAGAAGGACGAAGTGTTCCAAACTGCTCCTCAGATGCCCATGAAGTCTGAGCCAGGGGAGGAGAAGGATGCATTCCAGACACTAGATCATAAAGCAGGAGAACAGACTGCAGGAAGAGCAGAACAGCACCTGGGTGATGACTTGTCAACGTACGAGAGAGACGGCCGGCCGTGGATGTGCAGTTCACAAGCAGACAACGATATGGAGACGAGCAATTCAGAATATTTCATCAGTTCAGGTCAGAACTCCCAGTGTCTCACTGATCACTCTCCTGTACTTCCTGTCCCAGGAAGGGTGGAGGCGTCATGTAGCAGTGGTTCATCTCCAGGGAAACCATATGTAGATGTCAGCGAGGATATGATTTTACAGCTCAGACAGCAACATTATGGACCTTCAGACACACTCTTGATAGCAAGTGATGGTACAGTACAGCCAAACTCGCAGGTCGCGGACGGGGCTTCTCTGAACCATCCTCCCATCTTCTCCAGTTTTCCGGAGAGGAAGGTGAAAACCTTCCAAGGAGTCACCAAAGACAAGAAGTGCTTCATCTGCTCATTCTGTGGGAAGGTTTTTGAGCGTGTTGGTCATCTGGAAAGGCACCAGCGAATTCATACGGGTGAGAAACCGTACAGCTGTGACATATGTGGAAGGTGTTTCAACCAGAAGAGTAGCACTTATTAGGTTATAGGTCATAGACAATTCCATGTATGCATTACTTCTGACTCAAAGGACATCTGAAGACTCACAGAGGTAAGAGACTAGAATCACTTTTTAGGTTATAGGTCATAGACAATTCCATGTATGCATTACTTCTGACTAGGGCCCATAGGGTAGCCTCAAAGGACATCTGAAGACTCACAGAGGTAAGAGACTAGAATAATATTGACGTTTTCATACTTTTAATATGTGAAATGGTTAACTCTTAAGTGCATAAATCAGTCAATTATTCTGTAATTCACAGACAGTATGCCCGTTATATAATTACATACGTCTGAATCCTTAATGGAACCCTGTTCCCTTTATAGTGTACTGCTATTGACCAGGACCCACAGGGCTCTAATCAATAGTAGTACACTACATACAGAATAGGGTGCCATTTTGGGATGGATACAAAGTGTTTTCCTGTTCTCTGTTGGGTTTAAGATGACATTAAACTGTTCATGTTGGATGGTTTACATTGTTTGAATTGCCATGTTGTTAAAAATCTATGCTAAAATACTTTATACTCTTTTCCTGTCAAGCAGACAATGCTGACATGCTAACGGGACAATCTCTGCTTGATGATAAGAAGCCTGACTTTTATCCTAGACCCTCGGAGAACCCAGAGGAACCGAGGGATCAGCCCTCACCTGGTGAAGCACAGCCTAGCTCAGGACACAGTGAGGAGGAGGAGGAGGGCAGGGGGCAGGGGATTGGTGGGGGGAGCAGAGAAAGAGAAGCAGTTTGAATCCCAGATACTCAGTCAGTCAGGACCTCAACACCAACAAAGCACAGAGCGACCAGATTACCAGGACGACCCAGAGTATGTCATGGATGAGAGGGAGAGTCAGCTGTGTAGATCTTTCACAGAGAGGCACAGTGATGAGAGGGAGAGTCAGCTGTGTAGATCTTTCACAGAGAGGCACAGTGATATGGAGTCTGGATCACTAAATCCAGGTTGCTCCTCCGATGCGACAAAGCAGCAGAACTCCCATCCTGTTTCACCCAGTGTCAAATATCATCACAGTCCTTTTGATGGACTGCACCACCACCACGGGTTCTATACGTCAGCTTCTAGACAGGTGGAACTTCAACACTTGTCTTTTCAGGATGAGAAAGACAAGTTGGATGTGATTGAGCAAGAGCAGTATGCAGGGGTGGTTCTCCATGCAAGGAACAGGGAGGATGGTGATGAAACAGTACTACCTAGGTTTCAGGACCGGGTACCACCGTCACCACTACCTGTCGAGGAGGAAACAGCACTGAGAGCGTACATCACACAACCAAACTACAGTCAAGAGGGGATTTTATTTGCCCTTGGCATAGACAGTTTTGACAGTACAGAGGGAACCAGTGCCACTACAGACGACACAAGAAATAGATGTTTCATATGCTCCTTTTGTGGAAAGAGTTTTGATCGCCATAGTCATTTTGAAAGACACCTGCACACTCATACTGGTGAGAAGCCCTACAGCTGTGAGATATGTGGTAAGAATTTCACTCAGAAGAGCAGCCTGAAAGCTCATCAGAGACTTCATATAGGTTAATCAAGGGCCAAAGAGTCTTGGTGTGTTCCAAATGGCACCCTATTCCTTATTTAGTGCACTACTTTTTAGGGTATGAATTGCCATTTAGGGGACACACTTACTGAAAGTTGTTTTGACCTCATCAAAACTCAATCAACACCAGTTAATGAGTATGGGACATTTGGCTGCCATTGTTAACACATTGATGGTGTTGCAACAGTTTAGAAGTCCAACTAAATTGTGTTTCTATTAATTGAGAATCAATTCTCATTTACAATAGCGATATTCAAATGTTGGTGTTACGTAAAAAGGAACATTTGAGTAGTTCTTTGTTTATGTCATCAGGTATCATCTCTCCAATAATGTAAAAGTGTTTTTAAGAAAAACTTTCCTGCATCAAATGTATGGATCATTGATCCAATTTAACATGTAGGCTACATATCCATATTTGTTGGTTTGTGAAGACCTTGATGGTAGGGTTGCCTCTTTAACCCTTGATCATGACTCTGTTGCATTACATTACACATGAGTCATTGGAGTAAGCGTCTTCTGTTCGGGGATGTTTTAAGAGCCCAGACATTCGGTCTGAACATTACCACGCGTCGCTTGTGGTACAGTTTTGGAAGCATAAGGATCATATCAGCGAGAAAATACATTTTTAAAAGTTAAATTGCTACCTTTTTTATAGGGTTAGTGTTTCTACAAGGCTGATTAGTGATGATCTCCTAACACCTGTGTGTAAATTGATGCCACCACAAACACAGAAAGATACTGTCTTCTGCAACTGTAGAGGGTTTATGTATCTAGAACCAACTGCTGCGATTGAGAATAGATTTACGTTTAGATGGCGTATTTGGCTGTTTTGGCTTCCAGACCCAATTGGCCTCTAAACAGAACATGGACAATCAGGAGTAAAGTTAGGCTCCTTTAGTTCTTCATTGGGCTAGGTTGTAGTTCAAATGATTGAGTTTTTTACTCTAGCTATCTTAACCCAGGAAAATCAACCTCATTTATTTTTGCTTTGATTTTTTTTTGGGGGGTTTCTGCTTGTGGATTTCTGAAATAAATGTAAAATTGTGAACGTCTCAATTTTGTGTGTTAATTGTTTTATTTAGTGACAGTAAAATAAAAAGTTTTATAAGAGGATTCCTATTGCTGCTCTTGCAAATTTGGTGTTCACTTTTCTTGTACTTACGGTAACAAAAATTTGGTGTTCACTTTTCTTGTACTTACGGTAACAACAATTTTACTCATGTTTGAAAAAGTTTTGCCCACCTCCATTAAGGTGTTTTGAATGCCAAAGAATGGGACATGTAGCGGCTCTGTGCAAAGGAAAGAAAATATATGGAGGGGAACAGGATTATGGTGACTGTGGGAACAATGTCAAGGTTAACTGTTGTAATTGTGGGGGGCACAGTGCAGCATTTGGTGGATGCCAGGTGCAGAAAGTGGCTCGAGAGGCCCAAAGATATAAAATCATACATAATGTCTCTTAAGCAGAGGCTTCAAGGCAGTTTGGTGGAACTATTAGGCAGAATGATGGAGATGACAGGGTCAGTCCTGGAAGAAGTAGACCTACTGTAGGGAGTTCTGTTGGTCCTGACACCATTACGAGGCCTGTACTGAAAGCTTGCTCTCACAAATGTGTCGTGTCAAAAGACACCTTGATAGTTAATCAGATTGACTTTATAGCCTTCGATGGAAAGGTTATCCACATGACTGCACTTTAGGAAAGAAGAACAGCCGAGTTGAAGGTTATTGTGGGAGCAGCAACAGTTTTTAGGAGTAACAGATGTTACTGTTGCCATGATTGTTGATATGTTGACTTTTATTCATTCTAATGATTGAATGTCTCAGTATAATGATAGAGTCATGGTTTTTGTCATCCTTCAGTGGAATGCCAGAAGCCTTATTGCTAACGGTCAGGACATTAAGAAGTATGGAATTGATTTAGAGATCAAACCTGATGTGATATGTGCTCAAGAAATGTGGCTTAGACCACATCTTGATTTTATTATTCCTGGTTATTGTTCAGTCGGATCTTATTGATCAATTGGACAGGGTGGGTGGTTGTGCTACATTCATAAGGGAAGGTCATATATATGGTAATATACCTGTCCCATCTGAATATGAAATAGTGGAAATCTACAGTGCAGGTAGTAATATTAAGTAGCAACATTTTTATAACCCTTGTCACCAACTATCTGTGGCGATGTTTGAGGAAATATCTGAAGAATTGGGATCTAGAATGATACGGTGCATTCAGAAAGTATTCAGACCCCTTGACTTTTTCCACATTTTGTTAGATTACAGCCTTATTTTCAAGATTAAAAAAAAATTTGACCCTCAATCTTAACACAATACCTCATAATGACAAAGCATAATGACAAAGAAATATTTGCACATTTAAAAATAAAAAACAAATTAAGACATTTGCTCAAGTATTCAGACTCTTAACTCAATACTTTATTGAAGCACCTTTGCCAGCGATTACAGCCTTCAGTCTTTTTGGGTATGATGCTACAAGCTTGGCACACCTGTATTTGAGGAGTTTCTCCCATTCTTCTCTGCAGAGCTTCAAGCTCTGTCAAGTTGGATGGGGGAGCGTCGCTGCACAGCTATTTTCAGGTCTCTCCAGATATGTTTGATCGGGTTCAAGTCCTTTGATGAGTAAAAAAACAAAAACTTTTAGAGTAAGGCTGTAACGTAACAAGTGGAAAAAGTCAAGGGGTCTGAATACTAAATGAATGCACTGTATGAGCCAGTGAGTGTTGTGGGTGACAAAAGGAAGGTGGTTCCTTGGTGAAACAAAGAGTGCACTGTGGCTATTCAAGAAAGAAATAGGGCTTACAGAGTGTTGCATAGGAATACAGTGCCTTCGGAAAGTATTCAGACCCCTTGACTTTTTCTACATTTTGTTACTTTACAGCCTTATTTTAAAACGGATTAAATAAAAAAATGTCCTCAATAATCTACACACAATACCCCATAATGACATCACAGTACCCCATAATGACTGTCAGGACCCGGTTACGAACCCGAGTCTCCGGTGTGAGAAACAGTCCCGTAGCAAACTGAGCCACGAATAGTCGGCAGAACCCAGAAGATGAGGCAGACACAGCAGTACTTGAGACGGTGTTTTAATAAAGTAAAAGGAAAGTTCTTCAGGCAAAAATATAAATCCACAATGTCAAAAGTAATTCCAAGAGAACAAAGTTAATCCTCCAAATAAAAAAGGTAAATCCACAAGGTGGTAGGTACAGCAGAAAAAAGCCTCAAAAGATAATACAAAAATAAATAAATAAACAAGAACAAAAACAGAGTACCACAAGAGTGTCCAACTGGCGCAACAAATGTTCACAGCATCACTGGGCCTGGGTGCTAACATTCAAACACAGAGCAAAGAACTGAAGAAAACTAAGGGTTTAAATACAATCAAGGGAAACGAGGCACAGGTGCAAATAATAACTGGGAACAAGGGAAAACAAAAGGGTCAAAAAGCACAATGGGGCATCTAGTGACCAAAACCGGAACAACCCTGGCCAAATCCTGACAAATGACATCACAATACCCCATAATGACAAAGCAAAAACAGGTTTTTAGAAATGTTTGCAAATGTATTCAAAATAAAACTTTACTTACATACTTACAAAATAAAACCTAAGTATTCAGACCCTTTGCTATGAGACTCAAGCTCAGGTCCATCCTGTTTCCATTGATCATCCTTGAGATGTTTCTACAACTTGATTGGAGTACACCTGTGGTAAATTCAATTGTTTGGTCATGATTTAGAAAGACACACACCTGTCTATTTAAGGTCCCACAGTTGACAGTACATCTCAAAGTAAAAACCAAGCCATGGGGTTGAAGGAATTGTCTGTAGAGCTCTGATACAGGATTGTGTCGAGGTACAGATCTGGGGAAGGATACCAAAACATTTCTGCAGCATTGAAGGTACCGAAGAACGCAGTGGCCTCCATCATTCTTAAATGGAAGAAGTTTGGAACCACCAAGACTCTTCCTAGAGCTGGCTGCCTGGCCAAACTGAGAAATCGGGGGAGAAGGGCCATGGTCAAGGAGGTGACCAAGAACCCGATGGTCACTCTGACAGAGCTCTAGAGTTCCTTTGTGGAGAACCTCCCAGAATGACAACCATCTCTGCAGCACTCCACCAATCAGGCCTTTATGGTAGAGTGGCCAGACGGAAGCCACTCCTCAGTAAAAGGAACATGACAGCCCGCTTGGAATTGGCCAAAAAGGCACCTAAAGACTCTCAGACCATGAGAAACAAAATGATCTGGTCTGATGAAACCAAGATTGAAAACTTTGGCCTGAATGCCAAGTGTCATGTCTGGAGGAAACCTGGCACCATCCCTACGGTGAAGCATGGTGGTGGCAGCATATGCTGTGAGGATGTTTTTCAGAGGCAGGAACTGGGAGACTAGTCAGGATCAAGGCAAAGATGAATGGAACAAAGTACAAAGAGATCCTTGATGAAAATCTGCTCAGTACCTCAGGCTGGGGCGAAGGTTCACCTCCCAACAGCACAAGGACCCTATGCATCATAGCCAAGACAAATCGGAAGTGGCTTCAGGACAAGTATCTGAATGTCCTTGAGAGGCCCAGCCAGAGCCCGGACTTGAACCGGATCGAACATCTCTGGAGAGACCTGAAAATAGCCATCCAACCTGACAGAGTCTGACAGAGCTTGAGAGGATCTGCAGAGAAGAATGGGAGAAACTCCCCAAATACAAGCGTGCCAAGATAATAGCATCATACCCAAGAAGACTCGAGGCTGTAATCGCTGCCAATTGCATGCTCCCTCAAAATGTATATTTTTGTCTACAGCTGCACCATTGAGAGCATCCTGACATACTGTCTGGTATGGCAACTGCTTGGCCTCCGACCGCAAGGCACTACAGAGGGTAGTGCGTACGGGCCAGTACATCACTGGGGCCAAACTTCCTGGACCTCTATGCCTCTATGCATCCAGGACCTCTATGCCAGGCGGTGGCAGGCCTTAAACAATGTCAAAGACTTCAGCCACCCTAGTCATAGACTGTTCTCTCTGCTACCGCACGGCAAGTGGTATTGGAGCGCCAAGTTTAGGTCCAAGAGGCTTCTAACAGCTTCTACCCACAAGCCATAAGACTGCTGAACAGCTAATCAAATAGCTACCCAGACTATTTGCATTACCCCCCCCCCCTTCCCTTTTACTCTGCTGCTACTCTTTGTTTATTATCTATGCATAGACACTTTAGTAACTCTACCTACATGTACAAATTACCTCAACTAACCGGTGCCCCCGCACATTGACTCTGTACAGGTACCCAGGTATTTCCTGGAACATATATGTTTATTGAGTCACTGTCAAAGTGGATTCCGTAAAGGTCGATCTACTTTGGATACATTAGTAAAGGTGAGCAAGTTGAAAATACTCCGGCCATGAAAGAAGTAATTGCTACTGTCTTTTTTTATATTGAAAAGACACTATGTGGAGAGAAGGCCTACTGATGAAGATGGCAGGACTTGGTATTGATGGGAGATTATATAACTGGGTTTTATCCTTCTTATTTAATCACATTTTTAAGTTAAAATAGGATCTATTGTATCTGATGCCTATGTAGTCGACAATGATATTCCTCAAGACAGTGCTGTCAGTTCTATTTTGTTCAATATTATGATTAATGATTTGTTTTCGAATGTAGGTAGGGGTATTGGGGCTTCCCTATATGCGGATGATGGAGCTATAAGGAAGAGGGGAAGGAATGTCTCTCATGACCAAATCTATTCAACAAGATTTACTGGGGTTTAAAATGGTCAGAGACAAAGTCTTGCTGTATGTTCTTCTCAAAGAAGAACATTGTTGATAATATACAGTTGTTTCTGTATGGACAGCCTATGGGGAAGGTTTCTAAGTACAAATATTTGGGTCTATGGTTCAATAAGAGATATACATGGAAAGATCATGTCATAAATGTTTAAACCAAGTGTAAGAAGGTGGTGAATCTTATGCGCTCGGTCTCTGTTTATGAATGGGGTGCTGACTGACCATCGTTGATGGATATTTATAGAGCTCCGAGCAGGACGACAGTTGATTACGGATGTATAGTTTATGGAACAGCGGTGAGAACTTGGCTTCAGAGGCTGGACAGAATCCAGTATATATCTTTAAGGATATGTATTGGTGGATTTAAATCAACATCTGTATGTGTCTTACTAGTGGAGGCAGGTGAGATGCCATTGGATATACAGAGTAAAAACTGTCATTAGCTTGTTGGGTTTGGCTGAAAGGCTGTGAGGTGGATCATCTCACTGCTACCGTTCCAGATGACTGTTGGGAATATACTACTAGACAAGGCAGTGGGTTTGGTTGGAAAGCTTGCTCATGAGAGTGGTTTGAAGGAGTTGGAGTTTGGCCCTTCTGTGCTGATAAGGGATGTTCCTCTGGTTACTCGCAGATCCTGTTGATCTAACCTTGGTAGAGAATAAAATATTGGTCAGAAGTCAGTGATTTAAGGAAACTGGTTGACAATTACATTGGTAGAAGTTTTTACGCATTTTTACTGCTTTTCACAGATACATCCAAGGACCCAGATAGTAGGCACACAGGAGTAGGCATTTATGTTCTTGAATTTAATGTGCAGATATGTAGAATACTAACAGACGAACTGACAGTATACTCAGTTGAACAGTTGGCGATAGTAATTACCCTTCAGTGGGTGGAGGAAGTTCAACCTGTCAGAATGATATATAGTACACTCAGATTCTCTGTCTATGTTGAATAGTTTATCATCTGGCAAATCTTATAGGAGTGACCTACTATTGGAGGCATTCATGTTATTATGGAGAATTAAGATAGTGGGTGAAGTAGTGAGATTCTACTTGGTCCCAGCCCATTTGGGTGTGGAAGGGAATGAAATTGTAGACCACATAGCCAAATGAGCTTTAAAATGAGTCATAATTTATATGAATGTTCCACTGGGTAAAGGTGAGGCCAAATGTAAGATCAGAGCCTTTTTGTGTGGCAGACAGGATGGGACCCTGAGCCCAAGGGCCGGCATTTATATTCCCTCCAAAGAAAGGTTGGTGGACCAAGATTCAAATGTTAGATTAGGAAGGAAGAGGTGGTATTTGCTCAACGTGTCTAGGACATTATACATTGAACTCGTCTTTACATCTTCTTAGCAAGCATGTGACTGGTTTGTGTCTGGAGAGTATGGTTGATGAAACGATGGAGCATGTGTTGTTATATTGTTGCAAGTATGTTGAAGAGAGGGAAAGATTTAAGTGTAAGGTCATTGAGTTGGATAGGGTTGGGGGGGGTTGGAAGTGATTTGTGGCATGGTCTATTATAATCTCTCTCGCTCTCTCCCTTTCTCAGAAGTGCTGAGTTATGTTGGAGGATTTAGAAATGTAGAACTAATGTTGTAAACCATGATTGTCCACACACTCCAGCACAGTAGGTGGTGGCATGCACCTTTAACATTTGTTTGCTGACAGCCATTATATGATAGAAGAAGATTTTGACTCGGAAGTAGCTAGCTAACGTTAGCTAGGTTTATTTTTTGCAGACATTTAAATTGGCTGATGTAGCTAGCTAGCTTTTAGAATAACATTTACATTAACTCGTTTTTTAAACGACACTCAAAATGTCTAACTGTATCGCCCTTCAGACACAACTAACCTCGATCATGGAGGTTTTAGCCAAATCAGCGGTGGCAGAAATCGCCAAACTTATTGATGACAACTGTGCTGTATTACATTTCGAAATATCTCGGAAGCATAATGAAAATGAAATTTTGCGGAGAAAACTGCTCATGGTGGATAATGAACTGAAGATTGCGCGGATTTCACGACACACCGGTGAGTAATGTACCAAATGTTGTGGTACGCAGAAGTTTTAACGTTACCGTTATGTTCCCTAGTTAACGTTAACTCCAACGAGCTCAGTCGTACAGGCTAGGCCTCTATTGTTATTTGTAGATAAGGCTATTCTGATACCTAGCTAAGTATTTATGTGGTTGTGTTTATTCAAGGCAAAACATTAGATAGAGAAATTTATAGATTGTTATTGGGCTGATTTTTTTAATTGGTTTGTTTTGAAATGTAGTTGTCAGGCTACCGTTGCTAGCTCAGGACACCACAGAGCAGACGCTAGATATGGCTCTGGAAACGTACCTCAATCCAGGGATGGAAGATGACGCTGCAATCCTAATTTTCCCATTATCAAAATGTTACGTCGAAAATATTGAAATACTGCTATTTATTAAACTGCCTTTTTGTCGTCCCAATGTTAGTCTACCTCGGCTATAGCAGCCCATGGATTCCGTGAAAATACGACGCCTAGCGTTGAGGTGAGTAACTACCTGAAGTGTTGTGGAATCCAATGGGTTGCTTCAGTCTAGCATGAGGACAAAAAAGGGCAGTTTAAGTAAAAGTGATCAGTATTTCAGTCTTCTCATTGTATCATTTTGGACAATTAGTAGTACAGCGCCATCTTCTATTCCTGGATTGAGGAACGTTGATTAGAAAACTCGGCTCCCGAGTGGTGCAGCAGTCTTAAGGCACTGCATCTCAGTGCTTGAGGCGTCACTACAGACACCCTGGTTCGAATCCAGGCGTTTTCCGAACCATATCTCGCCGGGCTCCGGACCATACTGGGAAGATGTACTTACAGTGACCATAAATAAGGTCGGAATCTTATGGTTGCCTACCTGTCAAAATAAAATACTACTGGAGAGTTCTGGGAGTCTCCTTTATGTCTGTAATAATTTGCTGTTTCAGAGAAATACATGGACAGCTGTGCTTCAGACTGGAGACCCAGTCAGCGAGGAGATGAGGATGCGTTTGGGTCAGCTTTGGGAGAAATTAAGGTCTGAGTTCAATAGACTGATTCTTGTGTAGTTGAATCAGAGATTGGTAGTATCGTATTCCTTTCGGCTCCGAGTAGAACGAAGGGCCTTGACGGTGCATGTCTGTTGAGGCCCTTTGCTCAGCTAGGAGCCGAAAGGGACACATCTCTAGAAAACCCATAACCCAATTAAATCTTACAGACTTGAAACCTGACAAATTGACATTGCATACTGTCTAATAGTTTCATTCTTCTAGTTTGCAGAGATAGAAACCCCTTTCATTAAGGTAGAGAGACAGGATGATGGATCATGGAGCAGGGAGCAACACAGAGGACCAAGTGGACAGGGTAACTGAATTCAATGGGCCATTGGACAGGGCAACTGCATTCATTGGACAAGGCAACTGCATTCAATGGGCCATTGGACAGGGCAACTGCATTCAATGGGCCATTGGACAGGGCAACTGCATTCAATGGGCCATTGGACAGGGCAACTGCATTCAATGGGCCATTGGACAGGGCAACTGCATTCAATGGGCCATTGGGGCCATTCAATGGTCCATTGGACAGGGCAACTGCATTCAATGGGCCATTGGACAGGGCAACTGCATTCAATGGGCCATTGGACAGGGCAACTGCATTCATTGGACAGGGCAACTGCATTCATTGGACAGGGCAACTGCATTCATTGGACAGGGCAACTGCATTCAGTGGGCCATTGGACAGGGCAACTGCATTCAGTGGGCCATTGGACAGGGCAACTGCATTCATCGGGTCATTGGACAGGGCAACTGCATTCATCGGGTTCATTGGACAGGGCAACTGCATTCATCGGGCAGGGTAACTGCATTCATTGGACAGGCCTGCTTCCTTTCAAAACACTGTATCTGTCCCAAATAGTACCCTATTCCCTATATAGTGCACTACTTTTTAACAGGGGCTCGTAAAGCTTGGGTTAAATGGAGTGCACTATGTAGGGAATAGGGTGGGTTTGGGCTACTTTGTTTCCAAACAGTGTTCTACTGGTCATGGTGTTGAACCTTCATTTGATAACATTTGCTTTGCAATTATATATTTTTTGGACATATAAGAAGGGCATGCAATTCTTGACATAATGTAAGTAACTACAAATATATAATTTATTTTGCTTTGCAATTATAACGATTGTCTTTGCACCTTCTATCTAGGAAACACTGCATACGTCAATAATGCCATTCAGAAGCTTCCCATTGGGAATCATCAGGACTTGGAAGAAGAGGAGAATCAGGACCCACTAATCCTCCTGGAAGAGCAACTGGCAGAAGGCCAAGAGAAGCTTAGTGAGCTGTGCCAGTCTCAGTCTGGGCACTGTGGCGAGGAGGAGACCAGTGTTCTAGAGTTTGTAATAAAGTCTGAGAAGGAGGAAGAACATTCTGTTTTCAGTCAGGCTGGATGTCAGAGGAGCACAGTAAAGCAGCAGAACCCCGTGAGCTCTGAATTTGTAATGGATGAAAGAGACAGTCAACTGTGGTCGTCTATAGTTCAAGGGAATGATGACATAGTCATAGAGACTGACTTTCCTGATTTCTCTTATGTAGCCGACCAGTATTCCGAGAGTTTTCCAGATCGCTCCGAGGCTCAGCCTCAGCCACAGCCCCTCTCTAGCCCAGTGGAAGGCCCTAGTAAATCAGCCATCTCACCTTTACATAGACCGTGCAATGGATCAATGTACAACAAAGTCTTTCAGAAAGAGAAAGTAAGTGCATCTCAGTCTGTGTCTAGTTCTTTTCAGTGCCGACCACAGATCAACCATTCACAGCAGCAGACCAGGCAGAGAGATCAGGTGTTCTCCCAGAGGAATAATCACATCCCACCGTCCAGGCCTCAAGACACTGGACACACAGCAGAGCGAAGCTTTGGACTGAGTGCCACTGACAGACCAACTGCCTCCCATTTAGGGATTCGATTGAACAATAACACTTTTACACCAGGTGGCCTCAGAAGCTTCTCTATGCCTCATTATAATACGAAAAATCACTGGGGTACAGCCATAACAGAGAAGGTTTTCAGTTGCTCGCAGTGTGGCAAGAGTTTTAGTCGCCTGTCCTATCTCAAGATACATCAGCGAAGTCACACGGGAGAGAGGCCATTCCGGTGCACCGTCTGCGGGAAGAGTTTTCACTGCTCCTCGCACCTGACTATACACCACCGCATTCACACGGGAGAGAGACCCTATAGCTGTGCCACGTGTGGGAAGAGGTTTACCCAGCAGAGCAGTCTCAAGACGCACCAGAGTGTCCACAGTGGAGAGAGACCGTATGGTTGCTCTCAGTGTGGCAAGACTTTCACTCTTCTGCACCATCTGAAGAGGCACAGGATTATTCATGCTGGGTATAGCTGAGTGGGTCATTTATTATTGTTATTATTATTAAACCTCTATCCAGGAAGTCCCTAAATATGGTCCTCAAAGCTGAATTTAAGATAAAGTTATTTGTTTTACTTTAGAAATGAAAATAGTTCAAGAAAAATTAGAACTTTGATGTTTTATGCTATTTTCAACACTACAGAAACATTTCATGAAATAAAATACACATCGAATCGTTTTGCATCAGGCCTTTTAATAAACTATGAAAATCGGTACTCTCCATAATCAAGTATTCTGGCAAAATGTTTTATTACCTATTCATGTCATATAACAATGTCTGTGTCCCAAATAGCACCATCTTCTCTTATATAGTGCTCTACTTTCGGCCACGTCACATAGACGCACACAGTATGCTGTGGAACCAATTGATAATCAGGGAAACCTTTGTAGAGTCTTGACTGCTGTATTGGATTGTGTAATTGTAACTTGTGTAAATATCTACACACCAGAGGGCAGTGGTACTCAACTTTCAGAACAGAGCAAACTAATAGTCACCCTAGTGCAGTTTTGCTCCAGGAACTAACCCCCATTTGAAGTTCTCCTTTACTGTAATGGCGAATCACTCATTTCAGCAGAGCGGAGTCAAAGAGAATATAGAAAACTCTGTGGAGAGGTTGTCCTATTACAGAAATATTGGTGTTATGATGCTTTTCCAATAAGTAAGGGCTTTGCGGATATATACTGAACAAAAATATAAATGCAACAATTTCAAAGATTTTACTGAGTTACAGTTGAGAAGGAAATCAGTCTAAATAAATTAATTGGGGCTCTAATCTATGGATTTCACATCACTTGGCAGGGGCGCAGCCATGGGTGGGCCTGAGAAGACAGGCCCACCCAATCAGAATGAGTTTTTCCCCAGAAACTGGCTTTATCATAGACAGAAATACTCCCCAGACGATCCCGCAAGTGAAGATGCGGAGGTCCTGGGCTGACGTGGTTACACGTTGTCTGTGGTTGGGAGGCCGGTTGGATGTACTGCCAAATTCTCTAAAATGACTTTGGAGGTGGCTTGTGATAGAGAAATGAACATTCAGTTCTCTGGCAACAGCTTTTAATTTTTGTTCTGTATATATTTGAAAGGTTATAGTGTGATCTGAAGCTGCTGTTTTAAACATGGCAGAGTAACTTTTCAACAGTTAACTTCATAACTAGCCTGGGTACCAGTCTGTTTAGCTAACGATCCACTCCTTGTCATATGCCATGGAGTATAAGGAGTGGAATGTTGGCCAAACAGACTGGTACCCAGGCTACAACATGTCTCAATGTTGATGTGGCTATGTGTGTGTGCATAGTTTCACGTTTCTGGGGGGTAACCTTTAGTACACAGCAGATACAGTATAAATGCCCTTTGCAGAACAAACAATGGCCTGAGTATTCCTAACCATTTACAAACACTGACGTCACTTTCTGATTACTGTGCCTGCTCCCACCGGAGTAAGGTGAAGATGCTGATCCAGTTGAGCATTTCCCCCACCAATGGTTAAGGTTAGGATTGGGGAAGGGGAAGCTGATCTTTGAGCTGTAACTAGGGGAAACTTTACCCCAGAGTGCTTCAACTACAGCTTCTAGCCTTGCCAAGGACCAGCAGCTCCAAGCCTGGGAAAGGACCAGCAGCTCCAAGCCTGGGAAAGGACCAGCAGCTCCAAGCCTGGTAAAATACCAGCAGCTCCAAGCCTGGTAAAGGACCAGCAGCTCCAAGCCTGGTAAAATACCAGCAGCTCCAAGCCTGGTAAAGGACCAGCAGCTCCAAGCCTGGGAAAGGACCAGCAGCTCCAAGCCTGGTAAAATACCAGCAGCTCCAAGCCTGGTAAAGGACCAGCAGCTCCAAGCCTGGGAAAGGACCAGCAGCTCCAAGCCTGGTAAAAGACCAGCAGCTCCAAGCCTGGTAAAATACCAGCAGCTCCAAGCCTGGTAAAAGACCAAATACTGTAGTTGATTCTGACTATTTGTGAAGGTTGCAGAAACGTTTGTCACTTGCGTTGTTAAGAAAGAGGAAATGGATGTTTCCTGACTATTGGGGTCAGTAATTGATCTAAAAGTGTCATGTAGTTGATACCTCTATTCTGGGCATTACCGCCCAGATTCAGTCTGTTCCCCTGCTCTGACGTTGCTGACTCATGCCAGATCTTACAACAGGTATTTTATGTATCAGATAACTACATCGTGTTATAACAATCTGGTGCCTGACTGCACCGTCTGGCGTGCAATGTCTGAGCAGGGAAATGCGACCTTTGTGTTATTCTACAATTAAGGTGATGCTAGTTTTAAAAAGCAACTAGGTTTGGTTGAACTTGATTTAGGCCTTGACAGCACAGTTCTCAGGCGCAGTCATACTTTACACATTAGGCATAAGACAAAAAGGGTTAATTATGATAGGAGGATCTGGGTCACATCCCAAATGACACCATATTCCCTATACAGTGAACACGTTAAAAGCAGTGCACTATATAGGGAATAGGGTGCCATTTGGGACACAACCCCATGCTCTTAAAGGGATGGGGAGGGCAGCTTGTAAAACAGAACCTACTCATGACCTTGTATGGGTATTTATAAGAAAACATTGCGCTGACGTCATGGAAATTGCTGGCTGGAGGTGCAACATGGCATTAAAACATGTTGGGTGAGAAAGTGGTAAAGAGCTTCCTGGATTGACAGTTGTGGTGAGACAACACAGTAATTCTATAAAGACATAAAAACAAAGTGGCGCTTAAACACCACAGTCTATCAAGTTGACTCCGTTTATTGTGACAGTAAGACTTGAGTGTAGCACCAACAAAATACCCTATATTCATCTTTCAATCCCCATCAATATACACATTCATGAGCATTCTTATAAAGGCAAAGCTAAAACTACCCACTGTTTGGAAGGTAAAATAATCTAGTTTAACCCCTTTTAAGACGTTGACTAAAAAGCATACATTACACGATAAAAAGTGCTTCTATAAATAAGTATTAAAAATATCCAGAGAACATAATTGTTAATACACCAACACACTGCTACTTTACAGCACGTTACAGTCAGTGCTCTAAATTCAAACATGTCATGGGTAGCACTGGTGCTCCCAACTGTAAAAAAAATCAAGTGCAACGTTTTTATATAGAGCATATATAGCCTATATTAATTCTATTTACTTCTGAAGCACATGTTGTGCCCTAGAAACGAATATGTTATGCTGTAAAAACATTGGTTTATTATAAAAAGCTAAAATGTTGATACAAATACTGGTCATGTGGGGAATATAAGGTTTCTACATTATGCAAAAGCACTATTTTCTTATTGAGTTGCATTACATTGAAAATTGTACAGTGTCTCTTTAAGAGCGTCAAGTTTGTGATGTCTACAGGCAAAATATCTGACATTCATGGTTTTGACTAGATAGGGGTACGGCTATTACCGGAAGTGGCTTTTTCATAGCAGGTTAGTAGAACTTATGCACCAAGTTAGGAGGGGGGGGAAATATGCAGCAAGTTAGGATAACTAACGTGGTTGATTACGATACTTAGGTTAAGGGTATAAAATGGCTAGGGTTAGCTCAAATGCTCTCCTAACCTTCTACGTAAAAGTTACTCTAGTCACAACTGTCATTCACTCATTGCTATGATCACAGAGTTTCTAAACTCAGAGAGGCACAACATTGTGATAGTTCCAGGAACGCGTCGCAAAGCCGACTCGACAGACTAGACTGGGGTTTGGGAAATCAATGAGTGGAAAATTCTTCCTTAGTCGTTAATTTTCTCGATTTTCAATCTAGATTCGAGCCAATGTTTTAAGTAGCTGAACATGTCATAACCTTGTGAAAGTGACAAACATACACGTTTTCATGTATATCGAAGGAGTGCCTTTGATTTGACGGAGTGCAAATGCACAGTTCAGTGCAACACGACAGACATTTCGACCCAATGATGTTTCCGCACATGAGTTTAGCTAGCTAACTTTGCCAGGACATCGCATAACTACGTGCATGATCTGGGATTTCTATTGGAGAAGCAGTTTATAATCATCTTCATACTGAACCTCTTTACTAGAATCACGGATCTCCTGAAGAAGCTATCCCTTTACCATTCTCTCTGTGCTCCAAAATTAAAACTGCAGTTCGCACAGCAAAATATTTTGTTGCATTTGCGACCAAATTGGTCGCACTTTAGAGCCCACTATATTATGGGAACACCCTTACGTTTTGGTAAGTTACTTCACCTATATCATCTAATTTTAAAATCTACATATTAGTCACACTTGTTAGGAAATGTGCAAGTATTTCTGAACTGAACAAAAATAAATATAAAGTTAACACATTAAATTGTCGGTCCGGGTCAATTCACCTCAATACAGCTCTATATTTGTAAACGTTTAGTGCAGGGCTCATAAATAATAGTACTTTACTCCGAATTGTCATGTTTCCATAACACACATTAAACAATGATTCACGTTGTCAACAAACGGCTACCTTGAAGAATGTTAAAGTACAGAAAAAGAACAGCATGGCCAGATATCTAGGGGACGTACAATAGGGTGATTACGGAATGCCCCCCTCCCCCCATACACACACGGTGTAACCAGGTTCAGTCAGAGTTATCAGGCGTCGTTATTGTTGTGCTCTATATGGGTCACCATGTTGGACACCAGTCGCTCTAGCTGCTTTGCCCTCAGCTGGCCTGTCTCCAGGACCTCCTCGTGGTTGGCCTTCTCCTGGCTGTCGTAGTCCATCACAGCCTGGTTGGTGATCAGGGACAGGGCGAACACACGCATCCCACAGTGACGCGCTACAATCACCTCGTGCACCGTGCTCATGCCTAGAACAACGAGAAAGAGGAGGACAAAAGCAATGCACTAACTGACAATGTAATTCAAAAGTTGCAGAGTTGCATTCTTCATAATTCTGCATGAAATGCTGCAAGAGCAACGGAGTGCTTGCAAAAGTATTGTTGTGGCAGTGGACGAAGTTTAGAAGTATAAATTGTTGCTCGAGTAGAAGATGATTGTAGTAGTGCTGAGGTGTTGTGATAATTTGGTGTAGCTGCTCCAGGACTCACCCACAGCGTCAGCCCCCAGTCTGTTCATCATACGACACTCAGCGATGGTTTCGAACGAGGGCCCGCCCAGGACGCAGTAAACTCCCTCTCTCAGGAAGTCACCAAAGCCAAGCTCCGCCCCCACACCTTGTGCCAGCTGCAGAAGTTCCCTGTCGTACGCATCAGACATGGAGGGGAACCGAACCCCGAACCTAGGAGGAGGAGGTGGTGGTAACTTAACCAAACCCGTTTTCAGTCCCTGATAAACCAGTCGTGGAAAAAGGGTACATGCCCCAAAAACATTACCTAGTAATTACATTTACTTAATTAAAGTAAAACAGGCAATTTTGGGCGTCGGCACCCTTTTTAATTTGCATTCCGTAATCACTCTATTGTACGTCCTTAACCGTTCCCTATATACATAACCACACACCTCTCATCATTGGGTCCTGCCAGTGGGTTGTTCCCAGCAAACCCAGGCATGTTGATGTGGTCTTTGATGATCATGATGTCCCCAACCTTGTAGTCCTGATTGAGGCCTCCAGCTGCATTGGTCAGGATGACAGTCTCCACTCCCAGCAGCTTGAAAATCCGCATGGGCATTGTGACCTGCAACATTTGGCAATTTAAATTGTAATTGTTTATTATTATTGATTTATTTTTGACACATGAAGATTGGCTGACGCCGTGGCATCAACTAATGGGGGATCCTCATAACATTCAAATGCACAACCAGCTATATTGTGAAATACGATGTGATAAATAGAGTTCAGGTAGGCCTCTGCACTTCAGCAAACAAAAAAAAGTAAGAGAGGTGCTCAAAAAGAATGAGAGGAATCCAATATTGGGCTTAAATAACACACAAAACACTCAGAAAACAGGCAGTGATACATACAGTGCCTTCAGAAAGTATTCATACCCCTTTGACTTATTCAACATTTTGTTGTGATACAGCCTGAATCAAAATGGGTGAAAAAATATGTCCCACCCATCTACACACAATACCCCATAATGACAAAGTGAAGACATATATTTAGCTTTTTTTCTGCAAATTTGGTAAATTAAATACAGGAATATCTTATTTACATGAGCATTCACACCTTTGGCAGTGAATACTTTGGCAGTGGCCAAGCACGACTCCCAACACCATCATTAAGTTTGCCGACGACACAACAGTGGTAGGCCTGATCAACGACCACAATGAGACATCCTATAGGGAGGAGGTCAGAGACCTGGCAGTGTGGTGCCAGGACAACAACCTCTCCCTCAACGTGATCAAGACATGGGAGATGATTATGGACTACAGGAAAAGGAGGACCGAGCGCGCCCCCTTTCTCATCGACGGGACTGTAGTGGGGCAGGTTGAGAGCTTCAAGCGGTACCGGAGCGCCAAGTCTAGGTCCGAAAGGCTTCTTAATAGTTTCTACCTCCAAGCCAGAAGACTCCTGAACAGCTTATTAAAATGCTACCTGGACAATTTCATTGACCCCACCCCCCATTTTTACGCTGCTACGACTCTCTGTTTATTATCTATGCATAGTCACTTTACCTCTACGTACATGTACATATTACCTCAATTACCTCGACTAACCTGTGCCCACGCACATTGACTCTGTACCAGTAGCCCCTGTATATAGCCTCCACATTGACTCTGTACCAGTACCCCCTGTATATAGCCTCCACATTGTACCAGTACCCCCTGTATATAGCCTCCACATTGACTCTGTACCAGTACCCCCTGTATATAGCCTCCCCATTGTACCAGTACCCCCTGTATATAGCCTCCACATTGACTCTATACCAGTACCCCCTGTATATAGCCTCACTACTATTTATTGTTGCTCCTTAATTGTTATTTTTCTTTTTTTTTCTTTAAAAAAAATATATTTATTATTATTATTATTTTTTACTTCAGTTTATTTTAGTAAATACTTTAACACTTATATCTTAAAACTGCTATGTTGGTTAAGGGCTTGTAAG
Organism: Oncorhynchus masou masou; assembly: GCF_036934945.1. Lineage (NCBI taxonomy): Eukaryota > Metazoa > Chordata > Actinopteri > Salmoniformes > Salmonidae > Oncorhynchus > Oncorhynchus masou. Next base: position 9,007,725 of record NC_088214.1, read on the forward strand.
TAAGCATTTTACTGTAAGGTAAAATGTTGTATTCGGTGCATGTGACAAATACAATGTGATTTGATTTGATTACAGCAGTGACTCTTTCTGGGTACATCTCTAAGAGCTTTGCACACCTGGATTGTACAATATTTGCACATTATTTTCAAGCCGATTTAAGTAACAACTGTAACTAGGCCACACACACATATATATATACATATATATATATATACACTGCTCAAAAAAATTAAAGGAACACTTAAACAACACAATGTAACTCCAAGTCAATCATACTTCTGTGAAATCAAACTGTCCACTTAGGAAGCAACACTGATTGACAATAAATTTCACATGCTGTTGTGCAAATGGAATAGACAACAGGTGGAAAATATAGGCAATTAGAAAGACACCCCCAATAAAGGAGTGGTTCTGCAGGTGATAACCACAGACCACTTCTCAGTTCCTATGCTTCCTGGCTGATGTTTTGGTTACTTTTGAATGCTGGTGGTGCTTTCACTCTAGTGGTAGCATGAGACGGAGTCCACAACCCACACAAGTGGCTCAGGTAGTGCAGCTCATCCAGGATGACACATCAATGCGAGCTGTGGCAAGAAGGTTTGCTGTGTCTGTCAGCGTAGTGTCCAGAGCATGGAGGTGCTATCAAGAGACAGGCCAGTACATCAGGAGACGTGGAGGAGGCCGTAGGAGGGCAACAACCCAGCAGCAGGACCGCTACCTCCGCCTTTGTGCAAGGAGGAGCAGGAGGAGCACTGCCAGAGCCCTGCAAAATGACCTCCAGCAGGCCACAAATGTGCATGTGTCTGCTCAAACAGTCAGAAACAGACTCCATGAGGGTGGTATGAGGGCCCGGCATCCACAGGTGGGGGTTGTGCTTACAGCCCAACACCGTGCAGGACGTTTGGCATTTGCCAGAGAACACCAAGATTGGCAAATTCGCCACTGGCGCCCTGTGCTCTTCACAGATGAAAGCAGGTTCACACTGAGCACATGTGACAGACGTTACAGTCTGGAGACGCCGTGGAGAACGTTCTGCTGCCTGCAACATCCTCCAGCATGACCGGTTTGGTGGTGGGTCAGTCATGGTGTGGGGTGGCATTTCTTTGGGGGGCCGCACAGCCCTCCATGTGCTCGCCAGAGGTAGCCTGACTGCCATTAGGAACCGAGATGAGATCCTCAGACCCCTTGTGAGACCATATGTTGGTGCGGTTGGCCCTGGGTTCCTCCTAATGCAAGACAATGCTAGACCTCATGTGGCTGGAGTGTCTCAGCAGTTCCTCCAAGAGGAAGGCATTGATGCTATGGACTGGCCCGCCCGTTCCCCAGACCTGAATCCAATTGAGCACATCTGGGACATCATGTCTCACTCCATCCACCAATGCCACGTTGCACCACAGACTGTCCAGGAGTTGGCGGATGCTTTAGTCCAGGTCTGGGAGGAGATCCCTCAGGAGACCATCCGCCACCTCATCAGGAGCATGCCCAGGCGTTGTAGGGCGGTCATACAGGCACGTGGAGGCCACACACACTACTGAGCCTCATTTTGACTTGTTTTAAGGACATTACATCAAAGTTGGATCAGCCTGTAGTGTGGTTTTCCACTTTAATTTTGAGCGTGACTCCAAATCCAGACCTCCATGGGTTGATAAATTAGGATGTGTTATTTTTAGTGTTCCCTTTATTTTTTTTGAGCAGTGTATATATAAACATCAACAAACCTTATGGATGGGGTAACCCTCATAGAGATGGAATCTTCCCTGCATACAAACACATGCTTTCCCTTTCAGCATGCCAAACACCAACCTGCCAGCGTGACCATGCACTGGAACACACAACAAACAGTTAGATCAGTACACACAGTGTATTAGAGATTAGAGATAAGTATACATACATAACACACATGCAAAACTACACACCTGTGCTCTGGGGAAAGTTAGGAATGTCGCTGTATTTAAATGCCATCTGGTCTTTCAACATTTCTGCCAAGCCTCCCAAGCCTGAGCCACAAACTATCCCCACCAGGGGGCGTATCTCTGTCCGGGACAGGAGCCATTCAGCTGTAGCACTGCACTCCTCAAAGCTGCACCTGAGAGAGAGAGAGAGAGAGAGAGAGAGAGAGAGAGAGAGAGAGAGAGAGAGAGAGAGAGATGTAATTGACGGGGAGAGAAGTGGGAAATGTGTGGGAAAACAGCCTCTAGTAAGAAAACAGCGAGGTGGGCATGACCATCTGTGTTCATAGCCCAAATGGCACCCTATGCCTTACATAAGTGCACTACTTTTGACCAGAGTTCTATGAGTCCTGGTCAAAGGTAGTGCATTATAAAGGGAATAGGGTGCCATTTGGGTCACACACTGAGTGTGAGTTAAAGTGGTGGAGCGAGAAGGGAATTGGGAAACACAGCTGTGTCTGAAGCAGCCTTTTATTATGTAATATAACATTACAACAAGATTACAACTGAGAACATTTTCCAAGGACTTCCCACACACGCACGCTCTCGCCTATTGTAAATAATCTTCATCTGATTCTGGTTTAACAGTAAAAGGGTACTACCAGCATCCACAATGTTAACACAACCCATGGCATGTGTAGGTCTAGTAACAGATTCCTTTCATGGGGCTGGGCTCCGTGACGAACCAAGCGCGAAGTTACAGCCACATTTTCCATGTTGAGGAATTTCCGCTGCCCAGTAAATGTCTGCAATGTAGCCTAATCCAATCATGCATTAGCCTTCTGGCATGATATAATTGTAGACTTTAGAATTGAAGACACAGTAAAACGCTACACATACCACTACAGACAGATGTTCTTTTAACCATTCATTTAGCGCCTGTCACCTAGTAAAACTGCTCTTCCGAGAAAAAGTGTTGACAAACTAACCAAGGACTGGACCAAAAATAATAATAAAGTATAGCAGGCTACAGAAGCGCAAAAGACCACGGCTTTCCGTTAAGTACGCACATTAATCTATATTAGTCCACACTCACTCATAAGATTAAACAATTCCATACAGCACCATATAAGGTTCACAATTATTATTACTGATGCTTCTGATATCTGAATCCGCAGATATAATGAACAGTGGATATTGTAGGAAAACACTTACCCCACTGTAGATTCTGGATACATGATGATGCTCCTGCAAGTTGCCAAAAATTACTTTTCAAATAAATTATGGACCGACTAACTGACCTGACAAGTTTGGATAGACTCAATGAGACTAAATATGTGAAACGTTTGTAAAGAGATAAATAGGCCTACTTAAATCATAGCTAACTCAACTCAGTACTGACGCTTCTAAAAGTTTCAGAAGTTTAATTTGAGGGTATATAAACCTCCGTCCCCTCCACACGAGCCACATCCCTGTGTGACGTAGGGTGACAGCTCGCGCTCCTATTGGAACTGTCACGCGGGCGTTGTTCGGATGATCATGCCGCATTTGCTGTTCTCTTGGTGATTTCACGACAACTCGGAAACTCGAGATTCCTATTGGTTCAATCACTTTACAAGTGGGAAACTCGGAGTTTATGCCGTGTTCAATACAACTCGGAAACTCGGAACCTGAGTTAAAATTAGATATATACACTACCAGTCAAAAGTTCAAGAACACCTACTCATTCAAGGGTTTTTATTTATTTGTACTATTTTCTACATTGTAGTATAATAGTGAAGAAATCAAAACTATGAAACAACACATATGGAATCATGTAGTTACCAAAAAAGTGTTAACCAAATCAAAATATATTTTATATTTGAGATTCTTCAATTAGCCACCCTTTGCCTTGATGACAGCTTTGCACACTCTTGGCATTCTCTAAACCAGCTTCACATGGAATGCTTTTCCAACAGTCTTGAAGGAGTTCCCACATATGCTGAGCACTTGTTGGCTGCTTTTACTTCACTCTGGGTTCCGACACATCCCAAACCGTCTCAATTGGGTTGAGGTTGGGGGATTGTGGAGGCCAGGTCATCTGATGCAGCACTCCATCACTCTCCTTCTTGGTAAAATAGCTCTTATACAGCCTGGAGGTGTGTTGGGTCATTGTCCTGTTGAAAAACAAATGATGGTCCCACATTAACCCAAACAAGATGGGATGGCGTATCGCTGAAGAATACTGTGGTAGCCATGCTGGTTAAGTGTGCCTTGATTCCATCAGTCTCCTCTGAACAGTTGATGTTGAGATGTGTCTGTTACTTAAACTAAATGAAGTATTTATTTGGGCTGCAATTTCTGAGGCTTGTGACTCGAATGAACTTGTCCTCTACAGCATTGGTAACTCTGTGTCTTCCATTCCTGTGGTGGTCCTCATGAGAGCTAGTTTCATCACAGCACTTGATGGGTTTTGCGACTGCACTTGAAGAAACTCAAAGTTCTTGAAATTGTATGTATTGACTGACCTTCATGTCTTAAAGTAATGATGGACTGTCATTTCTCTTTGCTTATTTGAGCTGTTCTTGCCATATTTTCTGTGTATACCCCCCCCCCCCCCCCCCACACACACAACACACCTTGTCACAACACAACTGATTGGCTCAAATGCATTAAGAAGGAAAGAAATTCCACAAATTAACTTTTAAGAAGGCACACATTTTAATTGGAATGCATTCCAGGTGACTACCTCATGAAGCTGGTTGAGAGGATACCATGAGTGTGTAAAGCTGTCATCAAGGCAAAGGGTGGCTACTTTGAAGAATCTCAAATATAAAATATATTTTGATATGTTAAACACTTTTTTGGTTACTACATGATTCTATATGTGTTATTCCATAGTTTTGATGTCTTTACTATTATTCTACAATGTAGAAAATAGTAAAAAAATAAAGAAAAACACTTGAATGAGTAGGTGTTCTAAAACTTTTGACAGGTAGTGTATATATCTTTATTACAATACAAAACATACACGTACAAACAACAACATACAGCCAGACACAAACATTGACAACATCACCCTTGCCCAGACCCACCTGCTCACACCCCCATCTCCACCGCCCCTATCACTCTCCTCCACATGGCCTCAAACTGCACCAGGTGGTGGTGGCACCGTAATTGGGGAGGAAGGGCTCATATTAATGTCTGGAACAGAATAAATTGAATGGTATCGAACACATCAAACACATGGTTTCCATGAGTTTTGAGTTATGTCGGATGAGAGAGTTATGCTTCGTTCATGTCAAGTCTGATTCAAATTGATTCTGACACTTCCCAATTTGTGTATTGTCTTTCTTCATTAGAAAGTCAAACATTTCAGAATTTCCAAGTTTCCGACATGACGTGAATGCAGCATCACCTCAGGATTTGAAGAAGAAGAAAAACAGGTCTTATGAAACAATGGGTGGCTATTTACTGTCAAATATTTGTGTCATCATGAGATGCAATAGCCTAAAACCTGGTTGCACTATATACACTCCATAAAAGCAGAAGAAGAAGACTGATCGTAGACTTCAGGAAGCAACAGAGGGAGCACCCTCCAATCGACATCGACGGGACACCAGTGGAGAACGTGGAAAGTTTTAAGTTCCTCTGCGTACAACATCACCGACAAACTGAAATGGTCCACCCTCACAGACAGTGTGGTGAAGAAGGCGGAACAGCACCTCTTCAACCTCAGGAGGCTGAAGAAATTTGTCTTGTCACCGAAAACCCTCACACACGTTTATAGATGCACAATTTAGAGCATCCTGTCAGGCTGTATCACCACCTGGTACGGCAACTGCACCGCCCACAACTGTAGGGCTCACCAGAGGGTGGTGCGGCCTGCCCAACGCATCACCGGGGGCAAACTATCTGCCCTCCAGGACACCTACAGAACCCAATGTCACAGGAAGGCCAAAAAGATCATCAAGGACAACAACCACCCGAGCCACTGCCTGTTCACCACGTTATCATCCAGAAGGCGAAGTCAGTACAGGTGCATCAAAGCAGGGACCGAGAGACTGAAATACAGCTTCTATCTCAAGGCCATCAGACTGTTTAATAGCCATCACAAGCACAGAGAGGCTGCAGCCTACATACACAGACTTGAAATCATTGGCCACTTTAATGTCACTTTAATAATGTTACATATATTGCATTACACACCTCATATATACAATTGAAGTCAGAAGTTTACATATGCCTTAGCCAAAAACATTTAAACTCAGTTTTACACAATTTCTGACATTTAATCCCAATAAAAATTCCCTGTCTTAGGTCAGTTAGAATCACCACTTTATTTTAAGAATGTGTAATGTCAGAATAATAGTAGAGAATTATTTATTTCAGGTTTTATTTCTTTCATCACATTCCCAGTGGGTCAGAAGTTTACATACAGTCAATTAGTATTTGGTAGCATTGCCTTTAAATTGTTTAACTTGGGTCAAATGTTTTGGGTAGCTTCCCACAATAAGTTGGGTGAATTTTGGCTCATTCCTCCTGACAGAGCTGGTGTAACTGAGTCAGGTTTGTAGGCCTTTTTATTCACACAAGCTTTTTCGCTTCTGCCCACAGATTTTCTATGGGATTGAGGTCAGGGCTTTGTGATGGCCACTCCAGTACCTTGACGTTGTTGTCCTTAAGCCATTTTGCCACAACTTTGGAAGTATGCTTGGGGTCATTGTCCATTTGGAAGACCCATTTGCGACCAAGCTTTAACTTCCTGACTGATGTCTTGAGATGTTGCTTCAATATATCCACATAATTTTCCTACCTCATGATGACATCTATTATTTTGTGAAGTGCACCAGTCCCTCCTGCAGCAAAGCACCCACACAACGTGATGCTGCCACCCCCGTGCTTCACGGTTAGGATGGTGTTCTTCGACTTGCAAGCCTCCTCCTTTTTCATCCAAACATAACGATGGTCATTAATGCCAAACAGTTCAATTTTTGTATCATCAGACCAGAGGACATTTCTCCAAAAAGTATGATCTTTGTCCCCATGTGCAGGAGCAAACTGTAGTCTGGCTTTTTTATGGCGGTTTTGGAGCAGTGGCTTCTTCCTTGCTGAGCGGCCTTTCAGGTTATGTCTATATAGGACTCGTTTTACTGTGGATATATAAACTTTTGTACCTGTTTCCTCCAGCATCTTCACAAGGTCCTTTGCTGTTGTTCTGGGATTGATTTGCTCTTTTCGCACCAAAGTATGTTAATCTCTAGGAGACAGAACGCGTCTCCTTCCTTAGGGGTATGACGGCTGCGTGGTCCCATGGTATTTATACTTGCATACTATTGTTTGTACAGATGAACGTGGTACCTTCAGGCATTTGGAAATTGCTCCCAAGGATGAACCAGACTTGTGGAGGTCTATAATCTTTCTTCTGAGGTCTTGGCTTATTTCTTTTGATTTCCCCATGATGTCAAGCAAAGACGCACTGCGTTTGAAGGTAGGCCTTGAAATACATCCACAGGTACACCTCCAATTGACTCAAATGATGTCAATTAGCCTATCAGAAGCTTCTAAAGCCATGACATCATGTTCTGGAATATTCCAAGCTGTTTAAAGACACAGTCAACTTAGTGTATGTAAACTTCTAACCCACTGGAATTGTGATACAATGATTTATGAGTGAAATAATCTGTCTGTAAACAATTGTTGGAAAAATTACTTGTGTCATGTACAAAGTAGGTGTCCTAAGCGACGTAAACTTCCAAGTTCAACTGTATATATACTGTCATCTATACTATCTACTTGATCTCAGTCTATGCTTCTCTGACATTGCTCGTCCATGTATTTATATATTATTAATTCTATTCCTTTACTTTAGATTTGTGTCTATTGGGTATATGTTGTGAAATTGTTAGATATTACTTTTTAGATATGACTGAACTGTCGGAACTAGAAGCACAAGCATTTCACTACACCCGCAATAACATCTGCTAAACACGTGTATATGACCAATAAAATTTGATTTGAAACAGATTGCACGCCATCTTTTTAATCAATAAATGTATCAATAAACATAGACTAAACATATTACAACTAGGCTACATAAGGTATGTTATTATGCACCTCCCAACTGCATAATACAGACCCAACCTGACCTTCACCACACAAAGACAGACAGACGGACGGACGGACAGACAAACAAACAACGGACATGGCAGCACAGGTTCAAAAGTGGTGTGTCAAAATTTGTGTGTCTTTTCTGGGGTCTGGAGTTTTTACAAATCTCATGACCTGGTCAGGTAAAACTCTGGGTCCTATTCGTAGGCTTTGATAGGGTCCAACGTTAACTTTTTTGGCTCGATCGGGCCAGTTGATCCAAAACCTACTGGCCCGAACAGAATTTCTACTGGCCGGGACATGGTGTAGTATTTAAATGCATTGGGGTCTTGTTTTCTCTATATATGCAGCTATTCATAGGCTATATTTGGTTATTATAAGTATTAAAATGATGTTCACTCCATTCTTTAGAATTGTATTGTATTAATTGTATACATTTTTGTTTCTAAATTGATTTTGAGAAGATTTTCTTACATCTCAAAATAGGACGCTGCCCCTTTAAGAAAATTGTGTTCCAATGTCTACCATATAATTATTGTCCTGGGTACAGTACACACCTCTTTCACATCGTTTTACCTCTTACAATGTCATCCTAAACACAAAACTCCTTGGGGGCCAAACGTTTCACATGAATTTAAAATCAGATATGTGTTAGTGTGTTTGTGTTCATTCAGTAGCTGACCTGGTTGAATAGAACAGAGCTGAATGTGTTCTGGTATGTAGCCTACATAGCCTAATGTTATGTAACTGCTATTTGGTATTCAGATCAGTGGCCTTTTAGCTGTGTTTACATTGGCTTGTCAGCCAAATCTGTCACTGGTTCAATTAAGTTATGCACAGAGAAAGACTGGCCAAATGGCACCCTCTTGGCCTTCTCTTATACTGAATTACTTTTGACCAGGGCCCATAGAGATCTGGTCAAAAATAGTGCAATATATAAGGAATAGGGTGCCAGGTACAAAGACTGACCTAAACTGCCTAATAGCTTGACTTGGGTGGTCCAGGAGTGGTACCGACCCAAATGGTTCTTACATCAGCCTGCATCGTTGCATTAACTAACGTGAGAGGAGGAGTAGGCATCTGGCGCCTTCTACTGGCCAAATGGTGAACTGTGAGTTGTATTGTAGCTCATTGGTTAACACTGACACTTCTGTTGTGTGTCTGTCCTTTCTAGTTCAGTTGGTAGAGCATAGCACTTGTAACAACAAGGCAGTGGGTTTGATTCCCAGCACTGTATCTTTGTATGTTTGTATGTATGTTTGATTCCCAGCACTGTGTGTATGTTTGATTCCCAGCTCCATCCATATGTAAAATGTATGCATGCATACAGTTGCTTTGGATAAAAGTGTTTTCTACTTGGCATATATTATTAAATGGCACCCTATTCCCTACACAGTGCACTGCTTCTGACCAGATTCCTATGGGCCCTGGTTAGTCTCATTGTGTTATCGTAGCTAATTAGTTATTACGTTACATTTGGGTTGTGTTCATTAGGAACTTTCCTGCTCATGCCTCTGATCTGGTGGATTCACTAAAAACACATGCGTTGTTTGTAAATGTTGGAGTGTGTAAATAAAAAAAAAATTAAAAAAAATGGGGCCATCTGATCTCACAAGCTCATATTCTGTTCCACTTCAGGTATCTGAACCCTGGCTGTCTACCAACACATGCAACCCTCACGTGCACCCGCACCCGCACGCACACACACACACACGCACGCACGCACGCACGCACACACACACACACACACACACACACACGTTTTGTTCCATCGTATCCGATGATGCCTTTCAGTTCTGAGGTAATGGTGAATTCTTTGGTGACTGTAGAGCCCAATCTGAGATCCACAAACTTTATTGCAGGTGGGGCATATGCAGCCTGTGTTGGCGGGGGAAGGCATGGTTGTATGTCTCCTGAGCTGTTTTTGCTGTCTGTTTGTACTCCTCTCCTCCTCCCACCGCTGTACACCGCTCTGGCAGAGCTGCCGCCAGGTGGAGCGGTCGGCAGCGGCGTCCACCAGGTCTGTGGGTTTGATGTTGCACTTCATCAGCAACGTTTTCAGCTGGTCCTTGTAGCGCGGCATCTTCCCCCCTACCGACCCCCGGCCAAGATATAGCTGGCCATACAGGATCTTCCGCGGCAAGCGCTCCTGAGACATTCTAATGGCATGCCCAAGCCGACACAGTTGGTGTTGGGTGACCATGGCCTCCATACTCTTGCAGTTGGTCTTAGCCCGCCTGAAGTCCACCGTAGCCCCACTGCAGTCCTCAAGCTCCTTGTGGAGGAGATGATTGTGGACTTCAGGAAATAGCAGAGGGAACACCCCCCTATCCACATCGATGGAACAGTAGTGGAGAAGGTAGTAAGTTTTAAGTTCCTTGGCATACACATCACAGACAAACTGAATTGGTCCACTCACGCAGACAGCATCGTGAAGAAGGCACAGCAGCGTCTCTTCAACCTCAGGAGGCTGAAGAAATTTGGCTTGTCACCAAAAGCACTCACAAACTTCTACAGATGCACAATCGAGAGCATCCTGGCGGGCTGTATCACCGCCTGGTACGGCAACTGCTCCGCCCACAACCGTAAGGCTCTCCAGAGGGTAGTGAGGTCTGCACAACGCATCACCGGGGGCAAACTACATGCCTTCCAGGACACCTACACCACCCGATGTTACATGAAGGCCATAAAGATCATCAAGGACAACAACCGCCCGAGCCACTGCCTGTTCACCCCGCTATCATCCAGAAGGCGAGGTCAGTACAGGTGCATCAAAGCTGGGACAGAGAGACTGAAAAACAGCTTCTATCTCAAGGCCATCAGACTGTTAAACAGCAACCACTAACATTGAGTGGCTGCTGCCAACACACTGACTCAACTCCAGCCACTTTAATAATGGGAATTGATGGGAAATGATGTAAAATATATCACTAGCCACTTTAAACAATGCTACCTAATATAATGTTTACATACCCTACATTATTCATCTCATATGTACATATATACTGTACTCTATATCATCTACCGCATTTTTATGTAATACATGTATCACTAGCCACTTTAACTATGCCACTCTGTTTACATACTCATCTCATATGTATATACTGTACTCGATACCATCTACTGTATCTTGCCTATGCTGCTCTGTACCATCACTCATTCATATATCTTTACGTACATATTCTTTATCCCCTTACACTTGTGTGTATAAGACAGTAGTTTTGGAATTGTTAGTTAGATTACTTGTTGGTTATTACTGTATTGTCGGAACTAGAAGCACAAGCATTTCGCTACACTCCCATTAACATCTTCTAACCATGTGTATGTGACAAATAAAATTTTGATTTGATTTGATTTGATTTGTGGAGAAACTGGGTGACACATGGGAAGGAGATGTTAAAGAGTACAGGTGCCACCCCTGCGTCACACCGACGCTTACTCCAAAGGGCACCGAATCCTGCTCTCCTATGGCCAACCGACCCATCATCCCATCATGGAACAGGCAAAGGATGTTGAGTAGAATGCCCAATAGTAGTTCCCTGCTCACAGTGTCGAAGGCCTTGGAGAGGTCGACAAAGGCTATGAAAAAGTCCTGATGTTGTTCACGGCTCTTCTCCTGGAGTTGCCGTGTTGTGAATATCATGTTGGCCGTACTCCTGTTATTTCTGATGCCGCATAGTGTCTCTGGCAGCAGTTCCTCTGTGATGTTGTTTACCAGCCTGTGTAGCATCACCTTGGCCAGGACCTTGCCAGCAACAGCCAGACGGGATACCCCTCTGTTGGGGGATGATCTCCCGGGCTCCAAACCTCAGTGATGTACTGGTGGAGCGTTCTGGTTTAGAAGTAACCTCACTTCTTAAGTAGCTCTGCCGGAAGTTTTGTTGTTCACAGAAGGCTAGTACATTAGCATTTCACTGCACTTTTTATACCAGCTGTAAACTGTGTATGTGAAGAATACAAGACTAGAAATACTAGAAATAACTTGTGAAACCAGACTAGATGAAAGGAGCAGAGAGGAAAGAGCCAGCACTCCAAATGGCACCCTATTCCCTACGTAGTGCACTACTTTTGACCAGGGCCCTGCACTATATAGGGAGTAGGGTGCCATTTGGAACGTAAACAGAGTGTGCTGAGGAAGTGAATGCTAATGCAGATGACAGAATAGGAAACGGCATCAAAAGACTGGAGAGAGCCAAAAGATGAATAAAGAGGAGGTAACACTCTGTGTGTGTGTGTGTGCATGTGCGTGTGTGCGTGTGTGTGTCTTTATTTGTGTGTGTGTGTGTGTGCCTATATTTGTGCGTGTGTGTGTCTATATTTGTGTGTGTGTCTATATGTGTGTGTGTGTGTGTGTGTGTGTGTGTGCATGCATGTGTGTGTGTGTGTGTGTGTGTGTGTGTGCATGTATGTGTGTGTGTGTGTGTGTCCTTTTTTATCTGGCCAGTAGCCTTTCCTGTCCATTGTCTTCACATTTTCCCCTGCATCTTATTCATTCTGTCTTTCATTCGAGAAACGCTGGGTCACCCTCTCATTCATAAGCCAGGGTCTGACTCCCAAATGGCATCCTATTCCCTATTTAGTGCACTACTTTGGATTAGATCCCTATGGGTGCTCACTGTATAGGGAAAAGGGTGCCATTTGGGACGCAGACCAGTTTCTCTTGATGTGTTTCCCTCCAGCAGGAAACTGTGTTCAGATGCTCTTGCCGGAAAATGAAGGGGCATTGAGGGCACTAATGGGCACACCCAAATGTAGTGCACTATACAGAGTGGAAGAAAAAGCTATATCTTAGTTAGTGCACTTTTACAACAAAAACCTAGAGTACCAGTCAAAAGTTTGGACACACCTACTCATTAAATGGTTTTTCTTTATTTTTATACTATTTTCTATATTGTAGAATAGTGAAGACATCAAAACTATGAAAGAACACATGGAATCATGTAATAACCAAAAAAGTGTTAAGTAAAATCTAAATATATTTTATATTTGAGATTCTTTAAGGTAGCCACCCTTTGCCTTGATGACAGTTTTGCACACTCTTGGCATGCTCTCAACCATCTTTCCACATATGCTGAGCACGTTCCCACATATGTTGAGCACTTGTTGGCTGGTTTTCCTTCACTCTGCGGTCCATGTCATCCCAAACCATCTCAAATCTGTTGAGGTCGGGTGATTGTGAAGGCCAGGTCATCTGATGCAGCACTCCGTCACTCTCCTTCTTGGTCAAATAGCCCTTACACAGCCTGGAGGTGTGTTGGGTCATTGTCCTGTTGAAAAACAAATGATTGTCCCACGAAACGCAAACCAGATGGGATGGTGTATCGCTGCAGAATGCTGTGGTAGCCATGCTGGTTAAGTGTGCCTTGAAGTCTAAATAAATCACAGACAGTGTCACCAACAAAGCACCCCCACACCATCACACCTCCTCCTCCATGCTTCACGGTGGGAACTACACATGCAGACATCATCCGTTCACCTACTCTGTGTCTCACAAAGACACCGCGGTTGGAACCAAAAATCTCAAATTTGGACTCATCAAACCAAGAGGACAGATTTCCATCGGTCTAATGTCCATTGCTCGTGTTTCTTGGCCCAAGAAAGTCTCTTCTTATTTTTGGTGTCCTCTAGTAGTGATTTCTTTGCAGCAATTTGACCATGAAGGCCTGATTCACGCAGTCTTCTCTGAATAGTTGATGTTGAGGTGTGTCTGTTAATTCAAATCTGTGAAGCATTTATTTGGGCTGCAATTTCTGAGGTGGGTAACTCTAATGAACTTATCCATTCCTGTGGTGGTCCTCATGAGAGCCAGTTTCATCATAGCGCTTGATGATTTTTGCAACTGCACTTGAAGAAACTTAAAGTAAAGATGGATTGGTGTTTCTCTTTGTTTATTTGAGCTGTTCTTGCCATAATATGGACTTAGTCTGTTACCAAATAGGTGTATCTTCTATCACCCCTACCTTGTCACTGTCACGCCTTGGTCTTAGTATTTTGTGTTTTAGTTTATTAGTTAGTCAGGCCAGGGTGTGACATGGGTTTATTGTTTGTTGTATTCTTAGTGGGGTTTTTTAGATTGGGATTGTAGCTGATTAGGGGTGTGTGTTACTTAGGTTTGGCTGCCTGAGGCGGTTCTCAATCAGAGTCAGGTGATTCTCGTTGTCTCTGATTGGGAACCGTATTTAGGTAGCCTGGGTTTCGCTTTGTATTTCGTGGGTGATTGTTCCTGTCTCTGTGTTTCACCAGTCAGGCTGTAATAGGTTTCACGTTCCGTTTGTTGTTTTGTATTTATTAGTTATTCATGTATAGTTTGTTTGTTTGTTTCACTAATAAACATGAGTAACCTACACGCTGCATTTCGGTCCGACTTTCTTGCGACAAACGAAGAACGCCGTTACAGTCACAACACAACTGATTGGCTCAAACACATAAAGAAGGAGAGAAATTCCATAAATTAACTTTTAACAAGGCACACCTGTTAATTAAAATGCATTCCAGGTGACTACCTCACGAAGCTGGTTGAGAGAATGCCAAGAGTGTGCAAAGTTGTCATCAAGGCAAAGGGTGGCTACTTTGAAGAATCTCAAATATAACATATATTTGATTTGTTTAACACTTTTTTGGTAACAACATGATTCCAGATGTGTTATTTCATAGTTTTAATGTCTTCATTCACTATTAAATAAAATGGCCCCGTGATAAATGGCAGCAGTTTTATGGGCGCCAAACCAATTTTTTTCGCGTTATTTGTATATTATTTTGTACATAATGTTTCTGCAACCATATCTCATGTCAAAAAAGAGCTTCTGGATATCAGGACAGTGTAACGATCCTCTTCCTGTGAATGACTGGACCAAGGCGCAGCGTGAGACGTGTTCATGATATTTTATTAAAAATCAGAACACTAAAACAAAAAATAACAAAGAGGAAAACAAACAGTTATGTAAGGAAACTAATAATACAGAAATTAACTACCCACAAAACCCATGTGGGCAAGAGCTACCTAAGTATGGTTCCCAATCAGGGACAACGATAGACAGCTTTCCCTGATTGAGAACCATACCCGGCCAAAAACAAAGAAATAGAAAAACATAGAAAAAATAACATAGAATGCCCACACTTGTCACACCCTGGCCTAACCAAAATAGAGAATAAAAGCCTCTCTATGGCCAGGGCGTGACAGACAGCGACCACTCACCTCAGATTAGACAAAGATTTCTTCTACAACAAAGACGATGCACAAGACATTCTCCAAACACCCCACAGGACCGATATCCCGGTTATTTGCAAGAGGAAGCGACGCAGGTACAGAGGACAAAGAGCCGGATGCCTGGTCAGGACCTGGCGAAGGCCACTGGGAAAGCTGCCGTTACAGTCAATACTACTTGCCAACGTGCAATCATTGGACAATAAATTAGACGAGGTATGATCATGAATATCCTACCAATGGGACATCTAAAACTGTGAATATTTGTAAACAGTTGGTGCACGAAGTCTCTAGATTTTGTTCGCCTGAAGTAGAGTATATTGTGATAAATTGCAGGCCACACTACTTGCCTAGAGAGTTTTCACCCATACTTTTCGTGGCTGTTTATTTACCACCACAGACAGATGCTGGCACCTAGATGTCAGGATTTGGTCAGGGTTGTTCCGGGTTTTGGTCACTAGATGCCCCCATTGTGCTTTTTGACCTTATGTTTTTTCCCTTGTTCCCCATTATTATTTGCACCTGTGCCTCGTTTTCCCCTGATTGTATTTAAACCCTTAGTATCCCTCAGTTCTGTGCTCTGTGTTTGTATGTTAGCACCCAGCCCTAGTGTTCTGTGTATTCTTGTCGATTCCGGTGGATGCTCTTGTGGAATTCTGTTTTTGTTTTTGAGTATCTCTTGAGGCTTTTTGTGCTATTCCTACCACCTTTTGGATTTGCCATTTTTGTATTGAAGGACTTCTCCTTTTTACTTTATTAAATACACCGTCTTAAGTACTGCTGTGTCTGCCTCATCTTCTGGGTTCTGCTGACTATTCGTGGCTCAGTTGGTTAAGTGACTGTTTCTCACTCCGGAGACCCAGGTTCGTAACCGGGTCCTGACAGAAACACAGAGCCAAAAATGAACCCAGAGGCAGCCAGTTCCCAGGACCTTTTTGCCATGCTGTCCCACCACCAGGAGACTGTCCAACGCCACGAAGCCGCCCTGGTTCAGCAAGAGGCCTTAATGGCTAGACATTCTCATCTTCTGTCGGAGATGCTGACTTCCATTAAGCAAATATCTGATCGTCTTACCCCGGCAACAGTTCCCGTCCCAGTACCTCAGATTCACGTACCCATGGCAGTTAACCCCCTGGCTGAACCTCGTCTTCCACCTCCCCAACGGTTCTCAGGTGATCCAAGTGCTTGTAAAGGGTTTCTCACCCAATGTTCTCTCTCCTTTGAGCTACAACCCTCGTCGTTTCCCACCGACCGGTCTAAGATCGCTTATATCATCACCCTGCTGTCGGAAAAAGCCCTGGCCTGGGCTACTGCTGTGTGGGATGCCCATAGTTCCTGCTGTGCCAGCTACTCTGCCTTTGCTGAGGAATTCAAACGAGTGTTTCAAGGCCCAAGCAGTGGTTCTGACTCAGCCAAACAGCTCCTGACTCTCCACCAAGGTTGGCGCAGCGTGACGGACTATGCCATCCAGTTCCGCACGGTGGTAGCAGCAAGTGGCTGGAACAACAAGGCGCTCACGGTGTGCTTTCTGAAAGGCCTTTCCGACACTATCCAAGATGAACTGGCCACTCGGGAACCACCGGACAATCTCGAGTCCCTGATCAAGTTGGCCTCACGCATTGACCAGCGTCTGAGAGAGAGAGAACTCAACCGTAGACCTCTAGCCCCTATCAGTCCCAGCTCCGAGTCCCCACCTTTATCCTCGCTGGCTCCATCGGAACCCATGCAGATTGGACGCATCTCCCAGGCTGAGAGAGACCGCCGGATGAGGGAGCGACGCTGTCTATATTGCGGCAAACCGGGCCATTTCCGTTCCACGTGTCCCGGGCTCCAGGGAAACGCTCTGTCCCGTACAGACCGGGGGGAACTGTAACGGGAAACGTCCAACTCCCGTCTGCTCATTCCAGTCACCCTCTCCTGGGACAACCACAAGCTTCACCTTCAAGCCTTGGTAGACTCTGGAGCCGCAGGTAACTTCATGGATGGTGTCTGGGCGAAGGAGAATGGCGTTCCCTCTGAACCTCTAAGTGAACCCATGAGGGTCACTACATTGGATGGAAGCCCTTTGGGATCTGGACTTGTCACTCATGTCACTACCTCCTTGCGACTTTCAGTTTCACAACACCAGGAATTGATGAACTTTCATTTGATCTCCTGTTCCGAGTTCCCTCTCGTCCTTGGATACCCCTGGGTTCACAGCCATAACCCTCACATCGACTGGTCTGTGGGCACTATCAAGCAGTGGGGTCCTACGTGCCAAACTACTTGTATTTTCCAGAATTCCCCGAGTTCTACTCCCGAGTCTTTAGAATCCATCGACCTGACCCGAGTTCCCGAGTGTTACCATGACCTCAAACTGGTGTTTAGCAAACAGAGGGCCACCATGCTACCACCCCATAGACCTTACGAATGCCCCATCGACCTGTTTCCGGGCACTTGCCCCCCCAGTGGTTGGATCTTTTACCTATCTCCACCCGAACGAGCTGCTATGGATACCTACATCAAGGACGCTCTGGAAGCAGGCCTCATGCGTCCATCCACCTCCCCGGCGGGAGCAGGGTTTTTCTTTGTGGCCAAGAAAGACGGTGGATTACGTCCTTGCATCGACTACCGGGGACTCAATGCCATAACCGTCCGTAACCGTTACCCGCTACCCCTTATGGCCACAGCCTTGAGCTGCTCCAGGAAGCAGTTGTTTTCACTAAGCTTGACCTGCGGAACGCATACCATCTTGTGCGGATCAGACCTGGTGACGAGTGGAAGACCGCTTTCAACACGCCTACTGGTCACTATGAATACTTGGTGATGCCCTTCGGCCTGACCAACGCCCCAGCGGTGTTCCAAGCGCTCATAAACGATGTGCTTAGGGATATGCTTAACATATGTGTTCGTTTACTTGGATGACATCCTCATCTTTTCGAGCTCCCTTCAAGAACACACTAAGCATGTCAGACAAGTACTCAAACGCCTCCTGGACAGCCATCTGTACGTTAAGCCGGAAAAATGTGAATTCCATTCATCCCAGTACAATTCCTGGGATTTGTAGTGGAACCCGGTCGAGTCCAAATGGACCCCAGGAAGGTAGGGGCGGTAGCGGATTGGCCCACCCCAAATCCGTTAAGGAAGTTCAGCGTTTCCTGGGCTTCACAAACTTTTACCGCAAGTTCATCAAGAACTTCAGCTTGGTGGCAGCCCCTCTCTCAGCTTTAACCAAGGGTGGCAATGCAAGGTTTTTGTGGGGAAGAGAAGCTGAGACGGCCTTCCAAGGACTCAAGCAGCGCGTTCTCTCTGCTCCCATCCTGATACTACCGACTACGGATGAACCATTTGTGGTGGAGGTAGACACATCAGAGGTTGGTGTTGGAGCTGTCCTGTCTCAGAGGGGTGAAGACAAGAAGCTTCATCCGTGCGCTTTCTTCTCACACCGGCTTACTGAGAGGAACTACGATGTGGGGATCGTGAACTCCTAGCGGTTAAGATGGCATTGAAGGAATGGAGACACTGGCTCGGGGGCTTCTCACCCGTTTCAAGTGCTTACGGACCACAAAAATCTGGAGTATATCCAGCAGGCGAAGCGGTTGAACTCTAGACAAGCTAGATGGTCTCTTTTCTTCAATCGATTCCAGTTTATCCTCACCTATCGGCCCGGGTCGAAGAATCTCAAACCGGATGCCCTGTCCCGAGTCTACGCTCCTGCCATTCGAGATGACACGGACATGCCTGTCCTTCCTGCTGCTAAGATTGTGGCTCCGATCTCGTGGCAAGTTGAGGATACCGTGAGACGTGCTCAAGCTAGCGAACCGGACCCGAAAGGAGGTCCTGCCAATCGGTTGTTTGTCCCCAAGGCAGTGAGGACTCAGGTCCTTCTGTGGGGGCACTCCTCTCGCCTCACCTGTCATCCGGGCGTAGGTCGCACCTTGGAGTTCATCCAGCGTAAGTTCTGGTGGCCTACCATAAGAGAAGACGTTGCCACTTTCGTCAATGCCTGTCCCGTGTGCTGCCAGGGCAAATCTTCTCACCTCCGCCCTCAAGGACTCCTTCACCCTTTACCTGTTCCCCACAGACCCTGGTCCCATATCTCATTGGACTTTATTACTGGACTTCCTCCATCCCATGGCAATACTACTATCTTAGTCATAATCGACAGGTTTTCAAAGGCGGCCAGGTTCGTCCCTCTGACTAAGTTACCTTCTGCCAAGGAAACGGCTGAGTTGGTAATTAATCATGTGTTCCGAGTCTTCAGCATTCCTCAAGATATGGTTTCTGACAGAGGTCCCCAGTTCGCCTCAAGGTTTTGGAAGGCCTTCTGCCAACTCATGGGGGCTTCTGCCAGTCTATCTTCAGGGTACCATCCGGAGTCCAACGGCCAAACAGAGGATGAATCAAGAGCTGGAAACCACCCTCCGATGTATGACTCGTGACAACCCGTCCACATGGTCATCCTTTATTGTTTGGGCCGAATACGCGCACAACACCTTGCGCTCCTCCTCCACTGGTATGTCCCGCACGAGTGTCAGTTTGGCTATGCTCCTCCATTGTTCCCGGACCAGGAGGCAGAAGTCAGAGTGCCTTCAGCCTTGAAGTTCGTCAGACGCTGTCGGCTTATGTGGAGGAAGACCCGTCTAAATCTTATGCGTTCCTCACAGAGGTACCAACAACAAGCCAACAGACGTCGCCGTCCCGGGCCTACCCTGCGCCCCGGCCAGAGAGTCTGGCTCTCCACAAGAGACTTACCTCTACGGGTGGAGTCTCGCAAGCTGTCCCAAAAATACATCGGTCCCTTCAAGGTTGCCAGGAGAGTTAACCCAGTTTCTTATCGCCTACACTTACCCAGATCCCTTAAGATTAATCCCACATTTCATTGTTAAAACCTGTTGTTTTTTCTCCCCTTGTCCCGGCAGACAGACCTCCCCCTCCGCCTCATGTCATTGGAGGCCAGCCGGCTTATACCGTCCATCGGATACTGGATTCCCGCCGGGTGCAGCGGTCCTGGCAGTATCTGGTGGACTGGGAAGGCTACGGTCCCGAGGAGCGCTCCTGGGTTCCTGCCAAAGACATCCTGGACCCTGACCTCATTCGTCAGTTCAGGGCCCTCCACCCTGAGAGAGCTGGTAGGAACATCAGGAGCCGTTCCTAGGGGGGGGATTCTGTCAGGATTTGGCCAGGGTTGTTCCGGGTTTTGGTCACTAGATGCCCCCATTGTGCTTTTTGACCTTATGTTTTTTCCCTTGTTCCCCATTATTATTTGCACCTGTGCCTCGTTTCCCCTGATTGTATTTAAACCCTTAGTTTCCCTCAGTTCTGTGCTCTGTGTTTGTATGTTAGCACCCAGCCCTAGTGTTCTGTGTATTCTTGTCGATTCCGGTGGATGCTCTTGTGGAATTCTGTTTTTGTTTTTGAGTATCTCTTGAGGCTTTTTTGTGCTATTCCTACCACCTTTTGGATTTGCCATTTTTGTATTGAAGGACTTCTCCTTTTCACTTTATTAAATACACCGTCTTAAGTACTACTGTGTCTGCCTCATCTTCTGGGTTCTGCTGACTATTCGTGGCTCAGTTGGTTAAGTGACTGTTTCTCACTCCGGAGACCCAGGTTCGTAACTGGGTCCTGACACTAGTGTCACGCCCTGGTCGAAGTATTTTGTGTTTGTCTTCATTTATTTGGTCAGGCCAGGGTGTGGCATGGGTTTTTGTATGTGGTGTGTTTGTATTGGGATTGTAGCTTAGTGGGGTGTTCTAGATAAGTCTATGGCTGTCTGAAGTGGTTCTCAATCAGAGGCAGGTGTTTATCGTTGTCTCTGATTGGCAACCATATTTAGGCAGCCATATTCTTTGAGTGTTTCGTGGGTGATTGTTCCTGTCTCTGTGTTTGTTGTCACCAGATAGGCTGGTTAGGTTTTCATGTTACGGTTGTTGTTTTGTATTGTTCATGTTTATTCGTTCATTAAACATGTATGAAAATTACCACGCTGCATTTTGGTCCGATCCTTGCTACACCTCTTCGTCAGAGGAGGAGTTAGAAGAAAACCGTAACACCTCGACCGCATTCACTCAGCTGTATAAGGAAATAAGCAAACAGTAAACCACTCACCCAGAGGTGGCGCTCCTAGTGGCCGGAGACTTTAATGAAGGGAAACTTAAATCAATTTTACCAAATTTCTATCAACATGTTAAATGTGCAATCAGAGGGAAAAAAATTCTAGATCACCTTTACTCCACACAGAGACGTGTACAAAGCTCTCCCTTGCCCTCCATTTGGTAAATCCAACCACAATTCTATCCTTCTAATTCCTGCTTACAAGCAAAAATGAAAGCAGGAAGCACTAGTGACTCGGTCTATAAAAAAGTGGTCAGATGAAGCAGATGCTAAATTCCAGGACTGTTTTGCTATTACAGACTGGAACATGTTCCGGGATTCTTCCGATGACATCGAGGAATTCACCACATCAGTCACTGGCTTTATCAATAAGTGCATCGAGGACGTCGTCCCCACAGTGACTGTACGTACATACCCCAACCAGAAGCCATGGATTACAGGCAACATCTGCACTGAGCTAAAGGGTGGAGCTGCCTCTTTCAAGGTGTGGGACTCTATATAAAATCGAACCTCGTGGAACGCCACATGTGAGGTGAATTTTCTCAGAGTTGGAATTTTTCTAAAATACTGTTAAGCACTTTAAAAAAATCAATTTGAACACGAATTTCTCCAGAATTTTGCTTAAGAATTGAATGCCGGAGATGAGCAAATAAATGAAGAATCATGCAAATTCTTCTTCAGAAGGGGTTTCACCATAGCAGTTTTTAGTCAGGTGGGGAAAGAGTCTGTGAACAGGGAGCGATTAACAATATCATGCACTTCTTCAGATATGCAATTAAAAACTGTTTTGAAGAAGGTGATGGGGATAGGATGGAGAAGGAGAAGGAGAGAGAGAGAAACCGGCAACACACCTTTGTAGTTTAGCGGGAGAAAAGTTTTGATTCAGTTGATATTACTGTGATAATACCACAGTACAAGAGTAGATGTGTTGTCATGGAGACAGAATACATCCTAATGGAAAGGTCGGTTACGTTTACACTTCTTTTGGTGAAGTTTTTATTAACAATCTGTTATCTTGATGGTTTGCGTAGATGGTTTGGACACATTCAGACAGACCGGGGGGACGAGAAAGAGAGAGTGTGTGTGTGAGAGTGAGGGAGAGAGTGAAGACAGGGACACGGAGAACATTTTCAATACTAGCATTGTAATTATGAAGGAGTTGCAGAGTTACCAGAGATGTGTAATGAACACTCATTAGAACACTGCATTGTAGCGGAGCAATTTCTGTGTTTACTTTTAACCTCACTTTGTGTGTGTGTGGGTGTGCGTTGTGTTCTATATCGTGTGAATGTGCATTAGTTTAAGTAATATGTGGAGGAAAGAACATTGTGTGTTTAGTCAGCGGCCTCATTACTATACTATTGCAGTAGACTACAATCCCTGCCTGGTAACATCAATTATACACATATTGGGAAATACAGTGTGTTAAATAACACATTCAGAATAAGATAAAGAGCAGCATTAAAGTGAAGGCCAATAAAAAGCTTCATTTTTATATCTGTAAAACCCAGAGGAAGGCTATGGGTCATTTTTAACAGGTTTGTTTTAACAATAAAGAAGAAAATGTTTTATTAAACTGCCTTCTATGAGTTGAGGAATCCCCTCTTCAGTTCAAGAAGGGAAGGTTTGAAAAGTGCAGGGAAACCAGTAAGTGAATGTTGGCCTTCCTTGCTAACTCTTATCACCATATCCTGTTTCTAGATAGAAGTTCACTCTTTGTCCACTGAAAGTCCTTCTTGTTGGAATCAACAGTACAGTCGTGTCGTAAAAAAAAAAAAAACGTATTCAAAATAAACTCAATGTTTTAGCAAAGAATTTCCCTTCATTTAATTGGTCCAGAATCCCTTTAATTTCAGGTTTCTAATTGTTTCATCATCTTCTCTTCCTCCTCGCCTTGCCCAACTTCTGGTCGACATGCTTTGTGCCTTTGTCCCAAATGACACCCAATTCCCTATCTAGTGCCCTACTTTTGACCAGGGCCTAGAGTGCATAGGGTGCCATTTGGGACGCACAAAGTGGTGGATGCTGATGGGAGGACGGCTCATAATAATGGCTGGAATGGAGTCAATGGAGTGGTATCAACTGCATGGAAACCAGGTCTTTGATGTTTTAGATACCATTCCACTGACTCCATTTCAGCCATCATTATGAGCCATCTTCCTCTCAGCAGCCTCCACTGACACACACCTGGTAACCGGCTTTGATTGAAGGCATCCCTTTGTGTTTGACCATTAAAGCTCGAGTCTCGTTTTATCATGAGTGACTTTCTGAGCCAACCCTGTCCCAAATTTCTAACTTCAACCTTCTAAATGGCAATTCATTGCAATGCACTTTTGTTGCTCTTGTGTGGTTTGATGTTGTAATCTTTAATAGTTTAACTGGCTAACATCTTTACTACAGGATGCTCAAAACTTGTCCACAGTTAATATTTCATGCCTTTTTACTGTGGCAACGATGTTGCCTAATCTCTCTCTCCTTCCTTCCTGTTTTACTGACAGATGACATCTGCTACACTCCTTCTTCCAGAAGCTCCCCCCCTCAGAAGGTGTCACTTCCAGACACAGACAGACGTTCTAAAGCCCCTATTGGGGGGCAGGCAGCCCTGCAGAGAGCCCCGGCGGGGGCGGGACTCTGAGGAGGCGTGTTCTGTCTAAGGATGGACGCAGTAATATACAAATTGAGCACATCAGCGGCTGGTCGGCCCTGTACATGTGCGACCTCTGGACGACCTTCCTGGATATGCAGTGGCATTAGAAATTCTTCCTCCTCAGGCTTACCTTCATGGGGGCGTGGTTCCTGTTCGGGATTCTGTAGTATCTGGTGGCGTTCGTGCATGGAGCTCTGCTGAGTGAGAGGATGGAGACTAACTGCTCAACTGTGTGTGTGTGTGTGTGCGTGCGTGTGTGTGTGTGTGTGTGCGTGCGTGCGTGCGTGCGTGCGTGCGTGTGTGTGTGTGTGCGCTTAACTGCCAGTGTAGTCTTTTTGTGTCATTTGCCAACAATTACATTGTGACATCAGGTTCTTACCAACCAACTACGAGCAAAACATTCTCCTCTAAATGGGATTTACCTCATTGTGTCCCAGACAAATTTCCCCTTGAGGGCAATAGGGAGCCAATTGGGACGCACTCCCAACGTGACCCCCTAGTGAATGTGACGGGGAAGCTGAACGTCTCATACGGAGGGGGAGACGGTGCGTCTGGACCAGCGGAACGTTCCCTTCCAGGTGGACATGTCCAGCGACAGCCCCTTCCTCATCCTCCCCCCTCACCTCTATCACATCATAGACAGCAGCAGCCCGCTCAGGACCTGGGCTACCAAGGCTACGCTACACCTGGTTAGGGCTGTTCCCTTTACAGTGCACTACTTTGAACCAGGGTCAGGGTCAAACGTAGGGTACTGTATAAGAAATAGGGTGCTAGTTGGAATGCACCCTAGAAGTGTGTGTCAGTGCTTTTTCCTGTCCTGAAACACTCTTTTCCCTCCCTCCTCAGGTTGGGGATGGACACACTGAGTTGCTGGTGATCATGAGCGCCACGGTGAAGCCCTCCTCTGTCACCTACCAGGTGCACACCTCCTACCTGCCTGATGAGGTCCTGTGGGGGTACGAGTTCCCCCCCATGGTCTCTCTGTCCCCGTGAGGGAAAGACATTGTCGACATCGCTTTTCTTTGTGGCCAAGACCAAGACCATGCCCCTCTTCAAAACGTTCTGCCCACAGAATTACCATGGCAACAGAGGAGGAGGTGGGAGTGGGGTGGCACTGATCCAGAGAAGATCCGATTGGAGCAGAGTTACATGGAGAGAAGATAGGGAGGGTGAGGGAGGGTCAGAGACAGTAGGGTCAGTGTCCGAATCAGCAATGTCTGAGAGTTTACACACAGACACAAACAGCAGACCTGGGTTCAAATACTATTTGAAATCATCTCAAATACTAAATCTTGATTGATCTTTCCTGTTTTAATGGAACCAATAGAATAGTCCCGACATTGGTCAACTCTGCCCATTTAGCACTTCAGGTAGACTCAAGGGAATTCTCAAAGTATTTGAAAGATTTTAAATACTATTTGAACCCAGGTCTGGCATATACTGGATTCTAAGCAGGGTCTGTTACTGTTTACTACAACTATTCAAATGATGAATTCATTACTTGTTAATTTACATGATATTGGTATGTAGTGAGAGATGTAAAGGAGTTCAGTGTGTTGGGGACGGAGGAGGCCATGGAAATGCCCTGAATGCTTCTGCTGTGTCCCAAATGGCATCCAATTCCCTTTACGGAGCTCCATGGGCCCTGGTCAAAGTAGTGCACTTTATAGGGAATAGGGTTCCATTTGGGATGCACTTTAGTCTTTCTTCTGGACCATCTGTCCATCCATACACTTTAAAAACATGTACAGATGCAACACTAAAGATTTCATGATG
The DNA here is from genome assembly GCF_036934945.1 of Oncorhynchus masou masou. NCBI lineage: Eukaryota > Metazoa > Chordata > Actinopteri > Salmoniformes > Salmonidae > Oncorhynchus > Oncorhynchus masou. The sequence goes on from NC_088214.1 coordinate 9,033,427, forward strand.
ATGATTTTGTTGTTGTTATGTGCCAATGTACTGTAGAATATGCCAGCTAAAGCACTGGCCTTTGACTGGAAATGAAGAAGACAGGAGAACATGCTATTTTAAGTTGCTGTTTATAGGAGTCAGTCTGCGTTGTCTGCACAGATGTATCTGTTATTGTCGATACAGAGGACCGCAGTCAACACTTTATTAAGTACGTTGCACCTCAGGAACTTTTGTAGCACTAATTACTGGATAGAAAATAGAGTTGTGATTTTCACCTTAAAACACTTTAACAATGAAGGAAAGGTTTTAATGATGCTTTCTATTCATATTACATGTGATTGTGTATCATTGTGAAATAACAACGATGATTTAGGATGATTTTCGTCTCTTTAGTCGGTTTGTTTTTGTCGCTGGATGCACATTTTGTATTGGTCACATACACGTTTAGCAGATGTTATTGTGGGTGTAGCGAAATGCTTGCATTTATAGGAAATAATATTTTTCTAGGTAATCAAGGAGAGCTAATTGGAGGAATCAACGGTCGCAGAAGGATGCGTTCTAGGTCTATTCTATGTTGTAGGTCACAACTCTGTCTTAAACCAGAGAGCCTTTAGACTCAAATAGCACCTTATTCCCTATGTAGTGCCCTACTTTTGAACAGGGTCCTTCGGGTTGTGGTTAAAGGTAGCGCACTACATAGGGAATAGGGTGCCATTTGGGACACACTCACCCAGTGACTCTTACACACTTCTATTTCTGCCTCTGGTGGTAACCATGGTTTTCATGTGTCAAGTTAGTTTTGGGGAACTTCCTGTCGGGTAAACTGAGTTGAAAGAGATGTGTCAGGACTGGATCAGTGTCACCACTTGAGAGAGATGTGAAGATGTGTGTCAAGAGATGTGGCTTTGGATATTAACCTATTACGCATGAAGCCTTTTTAGTTATAAGAGTCACACGTAGTGGACAGAAACTCAGCAAAAAAAGAAATGTCCTCTCACTGTCAACTTTATTTTCAGGAAACTTAACATGTGTAAATATTTGTATGAACATAGCAAGATTCAACAACTGAGACATACACTGAACAAGTTCCACAGACATGTGACTAACAGAAATGGAATAATGTGTCCCTGAATAAAGAGGGGTCAAAATCAAAAGTAACAGTCAGTATCTGGTGTGGCCACCAGCCGCATTAAGTACTGCAGTGCATCTCCCCATGGATTGCACCAGATTTTCTAGTTCTTGCTGTGAGATGTTACCCCACTCTTCCACCAAGGCACCTGCAAGTTCCCAGACATTTCTGGGGGGAATGTCCCTAGCCCTCACCCTCTGATCCAACAGGTCCCAGACGTGGTCAATGGGATTGAGATCCAGGCTCTTCGCTGGCCTTGGCAGAACACTGACATTCCTGTCTTGAAGGAAATCACACACAGAATGAGCAGTATGGCTGGTGGCATTGTCATGCTGGAAGGTCATGTACAGGCCTCGGTGTAACGCTCATTCCTTCAACGATAAACGCAAATCCGACCATCATCCCTGGTGAGACAAAACCGCGAGTTGTCAGTGAAGAGCACTTTTTGCCTGATCTGGTCCAAAGACGGTGGGTTTGTTGTTGCCTGATGAGGACCTGTCTTACAACAGGCCTACAAGCCCTCAGTCCAGCCTCTCTCAGCCTTATGCGGACAGTCTGAGCACTGATGGAGGGATTGTGCGTTCCTGGCGTATCTCGGGCAGTTGTTGCCACCGGAACTGTTCTCAGATATTATCCATGCAAATCAGCTTATACCACCCACCACTGCAACCTCTATGCTCTAGCTGGCTGGCTCTCACTACATATTCGTCGCCAGACCCACTGGCTCCGGGTCATCTATAAGTCTATTCTAGGTAAAGCTCCGCCTTATCTCAGCTCACTGGTCACGATAACAACACCCACCCATAGCACATGTTCCAGCACTGATCATCCCTAACGCCAACACCTCATTTGGCCGCCTTTCCTTCCAGTTCTCTGCTGCCAGTGACTGGAATGAATTGCAAAAATCGCTGAAGCTGGAGACTTATATTTCCCTCACCAACTTTAAACATCAACTATCTGAGCAGCTAACTGATCGCTGCAGCTGTACATAGTCCATCTGTAAATAGCCCACCCAATCTACCTACCTCATCCCCATATTGTTTTATTTTACTTTTCTGCTCTTTTGCACACCAGTACTTGCACATCATCATCTGTTCATTTATCGCTCCAGTGTTAATCTGCCTAATTGTAATTCTTCTCTACTATGACTTTCTTCTTTTCTTCTGTGTCATTGACTTGTTTATTGTTTATTCCATGTTTTTCTATGTGTAACTCTGTGTTGTTGTCTGTGTCACACTGCTTTGCTTTATCTTGGCCAGGTCGTAGTTGTAAATGAGAACTTGTTCTCAACTGACCTACCTGGTTAAATAAAGGTGAAATAAAGAAAATAAATGCAGAAGCCCCCATCTCATCTAAAGCACCAGAACTATTCTCAGATATTATCCATGCAGAACCAGCAGACTCTAAGTCAACCAGGTTAATGAAATGTGATAAAATGAATAAAGCAGCAAATATTAAAAAGCAAATAATACAAATAAATAAATAAAAACGTGTCTATAGGATGCCAACTTTCCAACAAGTCAGTTCGTCAAATTTCTGGCCTGCGAGAGGTGCCCTGGTCAACTGTAAGGGGTGTTATTGTGAAGTGGAAACGTCTAGGAGCAACAACTGCTCAGCCGCAAAGTGGTATGCCACACAAGCTAGAAGAACAAGAAACGCACACCTATAAAGACGAGGTGCTGGCTAGCGGAGTAGAAACTTGAAAATAAAGGAGAGCCGCACACTCTAGGAGCTCAGATGCAAAAATGTAATACCAACGTTTCAACAGACAAGCTGTCTTCATCAGGGTGACAGAACGGGACCGCTGCGTGCTGAAGCGTGTAGCGCTCACTACCGAGTTCAAAACTGTCTCTGGAAGCAACGTCAGCACAAGAACTGTTTGTCAGGGGACCTACATGAAATGGGTTTCCATAGCCGAGGACCTGCACACGACACTATATTCATAAAGAAAATCATGTACTTTACAATCAACATTTTCCTTGACACACAAAAGTAATTGTTACATTTTGAACGCTTAGCAGGACAGGAAAATGGTCCAATTCACGCACGTATTGAGAGAACACGTGGTCATCCCTACTGCCTCTGATCTGGTGAACTCACTAAACACAAATGTATCATTTGAAAATGATGTCTGAGTGTTGGAGCGTGCCCCAACAAGAAAATGGTGCCGTCTGGTTTGCTTAATAAAATTAATTTCAAGTTATTTATACTTTTACTTTGTATACTTAAGTATATTTAGAACCAAATACTTTTAGACTTTTACTCAAGTAGTATTTTACTGGTTTACTTGAGTAACTATTAAGGTATCTGTACTTTTACTCAAGTATGACAATTGGGTACTTTTTCCATCACTGCACACGAGCGTAATATCACCATGCCCAATGCCAAGCGTCGGCTGGAGTGGAGTAAAGCATACTGCCATTGGACTATGGAGCTGTGGAAATGAGTTCACTGGAGTGATGACTCACACTTCACCATCTAGCAGTCCAATGGATGAATTATGGGTTTGGCGGATTGCAATAAGTGCCATGTGATTTTTAATGACCACAGAGAGTCAGGACACCCATTTAACATTCCATCCAAAAGACTGCACTCTACTCAGGGTGATGTCCTCATCACTGTCCTGGGGTATTGGGAGGAGATCTTTAGTCCAGAGTGCCTCCTTCTGGCCCTCCAACACCACCATTGATGCCATAAGTCAATTGTGCAATCTGTAAATGTTTGAGAGGGCAGGATAATTATGATTTAAATAGTTTAACTGTCCAGATTCGTCTACACTTGCAATACATCCAGACACAATGCGTGGCTGACTACCTCCGGAGGTGGGCAGGAAGATCCCAATCAGATCTCAATTTGACTTTTGATTGTGTCCACAATTTTAGACAGGTGTAGACAATCCGAAAGTGGACAAGACCAGGACAAAGGACACATGTGAGAACCAGTTCTAAACAGAGCTATTGAGAGTAAGGGCAAGATTCAATCCAGACCACGGAAGATCCGAGTTATAGTGCAACTGAAGTGTAAAGGTAATTTCTGATCGAGCCGACACATGACACAGCGTTTACTGTGAATGCCGTCTCCATCAACTTGAGGAAATTGCCTTTCAATTTAAAGAATTCAATGCGATTACACATTGTCATCTAGGCACCATTTACAGATGACTTCCGTCTCCCACCATGGTGGGATAGTTCACACAGCTGGAGTTGGGGTTGTCCCACCTCACTGTAGATGGAGGGTGATGCTGGACCTGGAGATTCCTGCTCTTCACCACCTATTTGACTGTTACCTGGAGTCTGGAGAATACAAACATACAGTAACAACTTCACTATGAATTTATGAACGGTGACCCGGGTATAAAACAAGGTCTTAAAGCTGCAATCAGCAGTTGAAACAAAGCAAACTCACTGCCCCTGTTTTGGTGAAAAGCTGAGCGATGAGGCTGGAGAAATGTAACCACTCTTAAATTCATAGATAGAGCTATGGATTAAAGAGCTACCATCCATGTTTTTAACCATGTTTTGAGGCTACAGTGGTGTCCTAAATTATTTACAACCTTGATAAAGTTGAGCAATAATGACTGGCCAGGGTCGGTAATTTATATTATACTAATACAATTGCTCAGAGAAAGAGATTTTGTTTAACAACTACTTTTTTCCTCTCTTTTTGAGAGGGGTCAACATTATTGACACCCCTAAAGATTTTTATAAATAAAGTAGTTAAAAGCTTAGTATTTGGTCACACATTCCTACTACGCAGTGACTGGGTCAAGCTTGTGACTCTTCATACTTGTTGGATGAATTTACAAATAGTTTTGGTTGTGTTTCAGATTATTTTGTGCCCAATAGAAATGAATGGTAACTAATGTATTGTGATTTTGGAGTCACTTTTGTTGTACATAATAATAGAATGTTTCTAAACAATTCTACATTAATGTGGATGCTACCATGACCTCGGAAAATCCTTAAGGATTCGTGAATAATGATTAGTGAGAAAGCTAAAGGGTCAAAGGTCATAACCATACCCTCAAGACATGTTAACCCCTTGTTATTGGTAATGGTGAGAGGTTAGTATGTCTTGAGGGTATTGTTTTTAGAGTGACAATTCTGACACCTACCTTTGTGAGAAAATTATTTAAAAAAAATATATATTGCAATTGTATTAGTATAAATTAATATGATTCCCCTTTTTTTTCGTTATTAAGGGTGGCAATCATTTCTGACCCCACTGTATTATAGTGTTTGTTTACATTTGCTTTGTTTACAAACTAAGTCCAAATATGGATGCAGCAACTGCAGATTGACCCTTCAATGACCTCAAATAAATAAATACAATTTATCTGTGGCTGTTCAATAATCTACAATATGAGCATGAAATTAACTTGAGTTTACCAGTAATTTGGAATTTATTTTTGTGAATACAATGTTTTCATCAAGAATGACACAGTATCAGTAGTGTTAAATATGAGGTATCTTACCCTGACAGTAGCATACTCTGTGTTTATACTATCCTCTTTGTAACCTATAAATCAACCACATAAAAGATCTATAAAGGTTTGCTATGAGTGTACATACATACAGTATATATATAATGTGAAATCATTACAACCTGTTATCAACAGTACTCACAGTGGTTTAATTAATAAAATAAAGTTTCTGTATTAAGAGTGATCCTGCAGCAAGAACAGTGAGCTTACCTTTATTCAGCTTCCGCCAAGCAATCAGGACACATCCAACGATGATGATGATGATGATGATGATGCCAACATTGTAGTTTTGGTTCTCTTTGTCCCGCTCTGGTTCTGCAATATAGTGACATAAAAATCACAACGTCAACATAGGATATAACATCTAGTCTAGTGTGTATGTGTGCCTGTTCGTGTGTGTGTGTGCGCACGAAAGTGTGTATCCACAAAAGTGTGTGTGCATGCATGGGTGCGTGTCTTACTAGAATTGGATGCACAAATCGTTTCGATCTCCTTCATGTTAGGGGCCCAGCTGACTTGGTTGCTGTGGTTACAGATGATGAAACCCCCTGCCACATAGACAGAGAGCAGGGGGACAGTGGAGGTCTCAGCCCCTCTACTCTCTCCTCCCACCTGAGAACAGGTGCTGCTGTTACAGCTGGAGGTGACAGAGGTGTTCTGACCTCTGCAGGTCACAGTCACCTTACAGTTGCCATTGATGGTGGAGTTAGAGTTCACTGTCAGGACTGGTGTCACAACTCTCTCTGAATACACAACAGATAAACAGGCAAATAGACATGGTTAGAAAACCCCACAAATGCACACATGCACACCTATCCATTCACACACACACACACACACACACACACACACACACACACACACACACACACACACACACACACACACACACACACACACACACACAAAAGTGGATAATTTTTCTAGTCACCATTTAATGTGGTTGACATTTTCTGTACCTTAAGAGGCAGTCAATTTAAATGCATTTAACCTGAGATAGAATTCATATTTCACTATTGATTGCTACTGCAACCATATCGATACAAAGAGAAGGACGGCAGGAAGGAGGACAACCTACCTTGAACTGATATCTGGTACTTGGCAACATCTTTGTTTTCTTCACCACTCACTCCTGCGTCATAAAGACCACTGTCTCCTTCCTGTAGGTTCTTCAGTACGAGAGAGAAGTTTGCCTCACTAAACTCAACCCTGCCTTGGTATTTAGTGTATACTTTCACTGTTGATGATTCATTGGTGTATTTTACTAAAGTGTGAGATTTCTTAAAAGTCCACTTTAAATCCTCAATATTATTTAGTTTAGCATATCCCTGGACATCCAGACGAACATTTTCTCCCTTCGGCACAAACCGTTTCAGAGTCTCAATGCTGGACTCTGAAATAAACAGACAGAAAACTTCATGTAAAAATGAAACAGTCTGCCAAGAACGCTTTATAAAAAAATATATGGTGATTCAATGTACTGTACATTGAATGTTAACCAGGTGCAATAGCATTGTGTGTTTGCTCAACATTTGGGCATATACAGTGCCTTCAGAATGTATTCTACCCCTTGACTTTTTCTACATTTTCTTGTATTACAGCCTGAATCTAAAATTGATTAAATTAAGATAGTTTTGTCACTGGCCTACACACAATACCCCATAATGTCAAAGTGGAATTATGTTTATTGAAAAATGTTGCAAATCCAAATGAAAAGCTGAAATGTCTTGAGTCAATAAGTATTCAACCAAGTTTGTTATGGCAAAAGCCTAAAAATGTGACTCGTCCCATAATGAGTTGCATGGACTCACTCTGTGTGCAATAATAGTGTTTAGAAGACAGTGAATGTTCCTGAGTGGCCGAGTTACAGTTTTGACTTTAAATCTACTTCAATCTATGGCAAGGCCTGAAAATGGTTGTCTTGCAATGATCAGCAACAAATTTGACAGAGCTTGAAGAATTTATAAAATAATAAGGGTAAAATGTTGCACAATCCAGGTGTGGAAAACTTATAGAGACTTTCCCAGAAAGACTCTAAGATGTAATCGCTGCCAAAGGTTATTCTACAATGTATATGGACAATGTATGGACTTGGTGGTGTGACTTGGTGGTGTGAATACTTATTTCTAAAACATGTTTTCACTTAGTAATTATGGGGTGTTGTGTGTAGATGAGTGAGAGATGAATATATATTTCATGCATTTTGATTTCACAACAAAATGTGGAATAAGTCAAGGGGTATGAATACTTTCTGAAGGCCCTGTAGCTGATCCAACATACAAACTTTATATATTGCATTTTAGAGGGAGGGTCCTAAGCTGACATATGGCATTGTTTTATGATGTATCATGTAGCTATTTGATTTAGAATTTTAGGACCCTTTAGGTATAAAAAAAATATATATATAAAAACAATTTGATATAAAATATTAAATTATGCTTTGACTACTATAGCCTATAGAAATGCATTGAATGACACATTTATAAATGGCAAAAAAGACAGTTAAAAATAAATCATATGGAATGCAGTTAAGTGTCTGTCCTATATCTAGGAGATATAAGAACATTCCGGAAATATATATATTTTTACACATATTTTGGCCCTTTTTTTAGGTAGGTAAAATTGGTGTACTTCCATAAATGTTTTACGGAGACCACCGGAGACAACCTTTGTGTTCGTGAGACTCTCCTCTTTCCATAGAGTGGTTCCATTAGTTTCTAGGCAAAATGTTTGGACGCTACAAACGTTTGCGTGAGAAGACCGATTGCCAGGATGTCTCATGGTCTAACAAACACCGCTGTAGCTCGGCCACCATAGGATGTGATGCATTAAGACACAGCCCATACAAAAACACAGATATCTCTAGCTTGAACTGACTGATTTTGTTTTGATTGACAGCGGTGCGTCAACAAACTCTAGGGGTCAAATAAACAAACTTTAACACATTAGCTGAAATTGTCCTTTACAAGTCCACCAAATTCACAGAATTGAGCAATTACTTAAGTTAACTTTTTTTTACAGTGCAACAGTATGTTTATGGTAACTATAGTTGAATTAGCATAAATTACAAAACACTTTGCCTGTTTTCTGTGCATTGTACTAAATCCACCTTAATTCAGAGACCTGTTCTAAGATACAGTATGTTGGGTGATGTTTCATGCATTAAAGTGTTTTTGTTCATTGTAGAGTTTGTGGTCTAAAATACAGTACATATCCATCATGAAACCAGTTGGCTTATAAATGGCTGTCAACGTTCTGTCAATATCACCCCCACCCTCGTGCTGAAGCTGTGGTTTCCACATCCTGTAGCTCAAGGTGTTTCCTCACACTTTTATACTAACTCTAAAACGCTATACGTTTGCTACTTGTAATACACAACAGTAAGATTCAACAAATGACTACTAATTAACCAATTGATCAATGTTAACCGATAGAGCTACTTTCAATGAAATATCATAATGTCCGAATTCTATTCCATTTCAAATATCATAATATATATTTAAAATATCAGAATTGAATGACTTGCCTAGTAAAATAAAGGTAAAATTAAAAAAAAAAAAAGTGTTCTAACCACCTATCCCCATACAGAGAGAACCTCTGTGATACTGTTGTTTGGGATATGACATCAAGGCAAGTGGTAAAGCACAGTAGGAAACATGACATATCAGGTATATGACTGGATATCCAGTATATATACATTTTTTGTTTTTGTTGGTTTTACAGGATAGTGACAATTATCTGAAGAACAGTGACTCATGGACTCTTGTGGACTCTTGTCTTGTGTGTCCTGGTAGGACCCAGGCTACCCTGCCTTGCCCTTCCCCCTTTTTGTTTATCACTGTTCTGTTGTTGTTGTCTTTTTAAATAAAACATACAAATCATAAATAGCAAAAAATGACTCAGCAACATGTGCGTAGCCCATCCCTAACATCAAGTGAAACTATCAGCACAAACTTATTGCCTGTCACATGCCTGCCTTTCTGATCAGATTATTGGTAAACATATCTAATCAATGCAGTCAATACTAGAGCAAAGGTAGAATATTTACCTGTTCCTTGGACTAGAGCTGATAGAAAAACAATGTAATGTAGGAGAGCTGCCATACTTTTTGTAGAACATACCCAGTAAACAGGAAGTTAAAGTAAGTTCCTCAACTTGTGTAGCACTGTAACGGTTTTCTTGAGTCGAAGGAGAGGCGGACCAAAACGCAGCATGGTGATTATTCATGGTTCTTTAATAAAGCAACTACACATAAACAGACAAGACATGTGAAAACCCAAAACAGTCCTATCTGGTGCAAACAGACAGGAACAATCATCCACAAAACCCAACACCTAACAGGCTACCTAAATATGGTTCCCAATCAGAGACAATGACTAACACCTGCCTCTGATTGAGTACCATATCAGGACAAACATAAAAATAGACAAACTAGACATGTAACATAGAATGCCCACTCAGTTCAAACCCCCGAGCTGACAAGGTACAAATCTGTCGTTCTGCCACTGAACAGGCAGTTAACCCACTGTTCCCAGGCCGTCATTGAAAATAAGAATTTGTTCTTAACCTCTCTGGGTGACACGCAAGTGTCCCACCTTGCCAACAATAAATGCAAATGCACTACGTCAAATGCTAATAGCACTCGTTAAAACTCAAACGTTCATTAAAACTCACATGCAGGGTACTCAATTCAAGCTACACTCGTTGTGAATCGAGCCAACAAGTCAGATTTTTAAAATGCTTTTCGGCGAAAGCATGAAAAGCTATTATCTGATAGCATGCAACACCCCGAAATACCAGAAGGGGACGTAAACAAGAGAATTAGCATAGCCGGCGCTACACAAAACGCAGAAATAAAATAAAATATAAAACGTTCATTACCTTTGACGAGCTTCTATGTTGGCACTCCTATATGTCCCATAAACATCATAATTGGGTCTTTTTTCAATTAAATCGGTCCTTGTATGCCCAAAATGTCCATTTATGAAGACCGTCCGATCCAGGAAAAACACCGTTTTTAAACGCAACGGATTGATTTTTTCTTCGTCGATTTTGTGATCAGGATTCCTTGCGATTTTGACCACGAAACACGTTCTGTTATAGTCACAGACATCATTGAACCTAGCAGGACGTTGAAATGTTGCACGATTTTTAACAGAATGTTGAAAAAAGTAGCCCGATCTTTAACAGGTTTTAACTGACTTGCCTGGTTAAATAAAGGTCAAATAAAAAATAAAAGATGTCCTTGTTTCTGTAGTGTGTTAGTTTGCACCAGTATAGGCTGTTTCGGTTTTCGTGTATCGTTTGTTGTTTTCGTATTGATTCGTGTTTTTCCTTGTTTCATTCAAATATGAATCACAATAGCCACGCCGCATTTTGGTCCGACTCTCCTTTGCCTACAGAAAACCGTGACAGAAAGCATACCAAATGATTATGTTAGGTCACCGAATCACAGAAAAACACAGCCATGAGTCACAAAAAGCAGAAACATAGATAAAATGAATCACTAACCTTTGATGATCTTCATCAGATGACAGTCATAGGACTTCATGTTACACAATACATGTATGCTTTGTTCGATAAAGTGCATATTTATATAAAAAAAATCTGATTTTACATTGCCGTGTTATGTTCAGTAGTTCCAAAACTTGTGGGGATTTTGCAGAGAGCCACATCAATTTACAAAAATACTCATAATAAACATTGATATAAAATATACAACTATAATGCATGGAAATATAGATACACTTCTCCTTAACCTTATGAAAACCCAAATCTCTCATTTGGAAGCTAAAATTACATTTCATCTCTTCACCAATAATTGTATATTTAAACATTTAAAAAGCCCAACAATTCCATGAGAATCTGATAACTATAATGTGTAGCCTTTCCACTGTAGAGTTTATGTCATACTATCATTGATGAGAATGTCTCAGATGACAACCGAACTGACATCATATTCATTAATGAAAGTTTGAATTTTATAGCATTTTATTTGAATCTGGCGCTCTGCATTTCCCCAGGCAATTGGCCAGTTGAGACGCTAGCGTCTCCCTATCAGCTCAGGTGAGAGATTTGTCTGCTTGGAAAAATCAGATTATTCCCCAGTGTCGTGTCTTTGGCTATGCCGGATTAAGTGATATGACATGCTATTCTATAAAATCATTTCTCTGTAATTAATATTACCTGATTGAGCTAATCATGTAAATGTGATTAACTAGAAAGTCGGGGCACCACAAAATAATATTTATAGAGCAGTTATCGTCCGAATAAACTCTTTAAGGGCTAGTAATATTTTACATCAATAGCAGTCAATATTAATCGTCACCTTATTTCAGTCTTATCTGAAAGTTGTAAATTCTTGGTTCATGAACCCTGGCTAACAAGTTGAATCAGCAATACAAAATCAGGTTTAATTATTTATTTACTAAATACCTAACTAATCACACATAATTACATTTACACCGAATGAATCATACTGTAATGGTTTTCTTGTGGGGAAAGAGAGGCGGACCAAAATGCAGCGTGGTTAGTTTTGTGCATCTTTAATAAAGATGAAAGTACGACAATCTACAAAACAAGGAACGTGCAAAAACCAAAACAGTCCTATCTGGTGCCACAAACACAAAGACAGGAACAATCACCCACAAAACCCAACACAAAACAGGCTACCTAAATATGGTTCCCAATCAGAGACAATGACTAACACCTGCCTCTGATTGAGAACCATATCAGGCCTAACATAGAAATGGACAAACCAGACACACAACATAGAATGCCCACCCAGCTCACGTCCTGACCAACACTAAAACAAGGAAAACACACACGAACGATGGTCAGAACGTGACACATACCTTGATTACAAATTATGTCATAAAGGAAAACGTCCCTAGCGGACGGAACAGATATGACAGTTGGTTACACAAAAGAAAAGGAGGCTGGGTTTGAGTGAAGCGGGAAGACTTGGGGAACAAAGGGAGGAGCCATGCTATCGTGAATACAGTATCTTGTGCATTTTAAATTACCATTTGGAAAAGGAAAATGCAATAAATATTTACTCTGAGCTGCGCTTTGGTAGGTTGGTGGTAGATGGAAGGCTGTGTTGCCCAACCGAGTCCTTTGTCCTTTGAAGAATGTCTCTGGTGGTAAATTGATCCGTTGTAGTAACGTCGTTGTGTGGTAGACGGGATACTCTGTCTGTTCTTTCCTAGCCCACGTTTGCAGCTGCTGTTGCTAACTCAATGGCTAGGAGGTATCACTTCTGTAGTGAATAAGAGTTCAAAGTTCATACCATTCACAACCTAAGCTCATGCTGAGGTTGGCTTCGTTCTGTAGTTATTATCTGAACCATTCTGACATCGGATCGTCATCCTAATGTACCCAGAACATGAGGTTATAGGTCGTCAAGGACTTATATAGTGGAGGGAGAAGGGCGTGTTTCCCAGGTCTACAGCCCATGTCTCTTCACAGGGGCGGGTGTCGTGGCTAATCATTTCAAAATATGACACTTGCAAGAACTTTGTGAATTCAATAATAGACTTTTAATACAAGAGTATAGCAAGCCGGAGTGCTCCGCGGAACACACCTTTTTCAGAGCACTCGCTCTGATTTATACACATACAACATATGAGTCCATTTACATTTACATTTAAGTCATTTAGCAGACGCTCTTATCCAGAGCGACTTACAAATTGGTCCATCCCACATGCAAATGAAGTTACATCCCAATCTGTGCATCCTGCTTGTTCATGCACCCAATAACGCTCATATCTGCTTTCTGTCAGATTATAATGGTGACAAGACCCTTGCTTTGTCCCTGCACTTAGCTAAATGCGTTCTTCTGTATGTGTGTTATCTAGGGTCAGCAGACTATGTGTCTCCTCTGTTTTTAGCATGTCCAGCTATACTAAAAATACTATACATTCCTCTATTTTACAGGCCTATGCTTTGGCCCTGCACTTAGCTCAATGTGTTCCTTTGTATGTGTGTCTTTATCTCGGATCAGCAGACTATGTGTCTCCATCTTTAGTGTGTCCAGTTGCCCTAGGCGCCTATGTGTCACCTTCCCTTCGTGTGGTCTGTTTTTAGTGTTCAACTGTTCCATACTCTCATGTCCTCCTCTGGTCTCCTCTCCTATACAATAGACAATGCATTTTACCAGAATGGCAAATGCACTCTATAAGTGTATCTCTCTCTTGTGTTACAGTATTATGTTCCTCCATATATGTACATCATTCTCCCATACGGGTCACTGATTGAGCAGAACCCTAACCTTATGAAAACCCAAATCTCTAATTTGGAAGCTAAAATTACATTTAATCTCTTCACCAAAAATTGTATATTTAAACATTTAAAAAGCCCAACAATTCCATGAGAATCTGATAACTATAATGTGTAGCCTTTCTACTGTAGAGTTTGTCATACTATCATTGATGAGAATGTCTCAGATGACAACCGAACTGACATCATATTCATTAAGTACCAATGCATATGTCCAATTGGTTGGATTACCAAAATATGGTTAATTTCCCCTCAACTTCTGATGATCCCAGAATCTCTATGTTAACCAAGGGATTTTCAAATGTCACATCAGTAGGGTAGCGAGAGGAAAAGGAGAGGGAGAGGTATTTATGACACTGATCTTTCAGTCCATGGAGAATAAGAGCACCTCCTATGCCTTTCGCAACAAAAGCTCCAGCTGAAATATCATTGCCAGAATCCATAAATTAAATTGTATAATGAAGCATATGTGTAACTGCATGAAGCAACGGTCTAAAGCCATGGTTATACAAATTTCTTGTGATGGAACATTGTATCATGTTAAAAGTCAGCCTTGAAAATGTTCATCTTGTCTTTTGTGTCATAAACAATCCTGGTTCCTGGGGGGCAGAACTCCCAGAAAAGTTTCTATATGTTCAAATAGGAGACAGACACATACAGGAACCAAACCTATGTAACTTGTCTGTGGAAGCAGTATAAGACATCTAACGGGACTGCCCTGAGGGGAGCTCACTTCAGACCAGTACTGTCATATTATCCTGGTCTGTGCCCAAACAATTTGAGCTTCTACTTTTAAATCCACCTTTCCAGAACAAGCCTCTGACTGTTGCCACTTGTTGTAGACCCCCTCAGCCCCCAGCTGTGCCCTGGACACCATATGTGAATTGATTGCCACCCATCTATCTTCAGAGTTCGTACTGTTAGGTGACCTAAACTGGGATATGCTTAACACACCGGCTGTCCTGCAATCTAAACTAGATGCCCCCAATCTCACACAAATAATCAAGGAATCTACCATGTCCAACCCTAAATCAGTAACCATAGAAATCATCCTAACCAACCTGCCCTCTGCTGTCTTCAACCAGGATCACTGCATCATTGCATGGGTCCGCGTTCAAACGATCACCCCTCATTACTGTCAAAAGCTCCCTAAAACACTTCAGCGAGCAGGCCTTTCTATTCAACCTGGCACAGGTATCCTGGAAGGATATTGACCTCATCCCGTCAGCAGAGGATGCCAGCTTGCTCTTTAAAAGTATTTTCCTCACCATCTTAAATAAGCATGCCGCATTCAAAAAATGTAGAACTAGGAGCAGATATAGCCCGTGGTTCACCCCAGACTTGACTGCCCTCGACCAGTACAAAAACATCCTGTGGCGTTCTGCATTAGCCCTCACGATATGCAACTTTCCAGGGAAGTCAGGAACCAATATACACAGTCAGTTAGGAAAGCTAAGGCTAGCTTTTCAAAAATAAATTTGCATCCTGTAGCACTAATTAAGTTTGGGATACTGTTACTGTAATTTAATTATACCAATGTGTTTTCATTAATTGAATTCCCTTAATCTATTTTATGAGAATTTGTAAGATTCTTGTTTGCATAAAATAGACGGAGACCAGTCCTTTCAATGAAAGGTAACAGAATTTATTCTCGGAGCGCGCTGCCATGTTACCACGAGCAACAGTTTATACAGTATACAATAACATGACGTCATTTCATTGCTTAAAAAATGAATCTCCTCCTCTCGACCGAGACAAAGGGAACTTTAAAAGTTCATTCTGAGTTCATTCCGACCCACTAGCACATACACAGGACACACAACACAGCTGAATTAACTTTTGGCTCCTCACCATTATCGATCACCACTTTGCTGACAGTTCTGATTAACAGGAAACCTAGGAATGCACTCACAGCCTTATCTAAAACACCCCAGAGCTCAGTTTCGTCGGTTCAACCATAGGTTAACTACCTTATCTGTTTACTTAATCCACAAACCATTACTTTCTTCCTAGTTGGAATGGTGTTCATTAACTTTAATTACTCCTTGTCCGTGTCACACAATCCCTTCTTATGAACTCATATTGTTAATCAGATATAATAAAACAGAGTATAAGTTTACTTAGTGACAGTTTCATTTAAAATAAGTCTATTGTTCAGTCATTTAATCATAATTTT
Source organism: Oncorhynchus masou masou (assembly GCF_036934945.1). Lineage (NCBI taxonomy): Eukaryota > Metazoa > Chordata > Actinopteri > Salmoniformes > Salmonidae > Oncorhynchus > Oncorhynchus masou. The sequence goes on from NC_088214.1 coordinate 9,049,477, forward strand.
CCTAACAGATACTAAAGTCCATGGAGAATAAGACCACCTCCTCCCAGGTGCCCACTGCACTGAGGCTAAGAAACACTCTCACCACCAATAAATCTACGATAATTGATGATTTCAATAAGCATTTTTCTACGGCTGGTCATGCTTTCCACCTGTCTACCCCGGCCAACAACTCTGCACACCCTGCAGCAGCTTGCCAAAGCCCCCCCACTTCTCCTTCACCCAAATCAAGACAGCTGATGTTCTGAAAGAGCTGCAAAATCTGGATCCCTACAAATCAGATTTTGAAAATCTGGACCTTCTCTCTCTTTCTAAAATTATCAGCCAAAAATGTTAGCCTGTTCAACCTCTATTTTGTATCGTTAGAGATACCCAAATATTTGAAAGCTGCCACTTTCATCCCCATCTTCAAAGGTGGAGACACTCTAGACCTAAACTGTTATAGACCTATATCCATCCTGTCCTGCCTTTCTAAAAATCTTCGCAAGCCAAGTTCTCACACAGATCACCGACCATTTCGAATCCCACCATACCTTCACCACTATGCAATCTGGTTTCCAAACTGGTCATGGGTGCACCTCAGTCACGCTCAAGGTGCTAAACAATATCATAACCACCATCGATAAAAGACAGTACTGTGCAGCAGTCTTCATCGACCTGGCCAAGGCTTTCAACTCTGTCAATCACTGCATTCTTATCTTCAGACTCAATAGCTTTGGTTTCTCAAATAACTGCCTCACCTGGTTCACCAATTACTTCTCAGATAGAGTTCCGTGTGTCAAATCAAAGGGCCTGTTGTCCGGACCTCTGGCAGTCTCTATTAGTGTGCCACAGGGTTCAATTCTCGGGCCGACTCTTTTCTCTGTATGTTGCTCTTGCTGCTGGTGATTCTCTGATCCAGCTCTACGCAGACGACACCATTCTGTATACATCTGGCCCTTCTTTATACACTGTCTTAACAAACCTCCAAACGAGCTTCAATGCCATACAACACTCAAGACTCCATACAACTGCTTTTAAATGCTAGTAAAAATAAATGCATGCTCTTCAACCGATTGCTGCCCGGCTAGCATCATGACTCTGGATGGTTCTGAGTTAGAATATGTGGACAACTAAAATACCTAGGTGTCTGGTGAGACTGTAAACTCTCTTTCCAGACTCACACTAAGCATCTCCAATCCAAAATGAAATCTAGAATAGGCTTCCTATTTCGCAACAAAGCCTCTTTCACTCATGCTACCAAACATACACTCAAAAAACTGACTATCAAACTGTTACAGGAATTAAATTCCCACATGTTTTAATACCCAATTAAACACTGTCAATTCCTAAGAATTTGTAGGACTCTTATTTGCATAAAATGGACAGAGAACAGTCTCAAAATCAATCAGCAGTGTTTATTCTCGAGAGTACTGATCATGATGCAAATTAATTACTTAAAAATCATACAATGTGATTTTCTGGATTTTTGTTTTAGATTCCGTCTCTCACAGTTGAAGTGTACCTATGATAAAACAATTACAGACCTCTACATGCTTTGTAAGTAGGGAAACCTGCAAAATCGGCAGTGTATCAAATACTTGTTCTCCCCACTGTATATACTGTATTCTACACCATCTACTGCACCTTGCCTATGCCGCACACCATTGCTCATCCATATATTTCTATGTACATATTCTATTCATCCCTTTACATTTGTGCGTATTTATGTGTATAAGGTAGTTGTTGTGAATTTGTTAGATTACTTGTTTGATATTACTGCATATGTAACGGTTGTCGTCGGGAGAAGGAGAAGAGGACCAAGGTGCAGCGTGGTAAGTATTCATAATATGTTTAATGAATACAAACACCAGAATAAAACCAACAAACAAACAGTTCTGCAAGGTGCAATACACAAAACAAACAACTACCCACAAACACAGGTGGGAACAGGCTACCTAAGTATGGTTCTCAATCAGAGACAACGATCGACAGCTGCCTCAGATTGGGAACCATACCAGGCCAAACACAGAAATACAACACACAGAACAAAACATAGAATGAAAAACATAGAATGCCCACCCCAACTCACGCCCTGACCAAACCAAAATAGAGACATAATAAAAGAACTAAGGTCAGGACGTGACAGCATAGTGAGAACTAGAAGCACAAGCATTTCGCTATACTCACATTTTACATTTACATTTACATTTAAGTCATTTGGCAGACGCTCTTATCCAGAGCGACTTACAAATTGGTGAATTCACCTTATGACATCAACATCTGCTAATCATGTGTATGTGACCAATTAAATTTGACTTGATTAGATTTTTATTTTTTGTACCGTTTGTATGTTTAATTTTAATTTGCATGGATTTTAAAGAGAAATTGAAATGGACGAGTTAATAAACGGGAACTAAACTAAACTATAAATATGGATTGATGTCTGGAAACTACTATGTTTTATTGAGAAAACAGTGCCTTAAAAATACATTTTTTTAAAACTATTACATTGTTGTCTGACTCTACCTCACACTGCCCAGATTCTAAAGAACCTTCACATTCCACTCCCTCCAGTCTATTCATCCTGAACTGCTTCAGTCAATAAATCAAATCCAAAATCAAATGTATTTATATAGCCCCTCGAACGTCAGCTGATATCTCAAAGTGCTGTACAGAAACCCAGCCTAAAACCCCAAACAGCAAGCAATGCAGGTGTAGAAGCTCGGTGGCTAGGAAAAACTCCCAAGAAAGCCCAAAACCTAGGAAGAAACCTAGAGAGGAACCAGGCTATGTGGGGTGGCCAGTCCTCTTCTGGCTGTGTGGGGTGGAGATTATAACAGAACATGGCCAAGATGTTCAAATGTTCATAAATAACCAGCATGGTCAAATAATAATAATCACAGGCAGAACAGTTGAAACTGGAGCAGCAGCACGGCCAGGTGGACTGAGGACCGCAAGGAGTCATCATGCCAGGTAGTCCTGAGGCATGGTCCTAGGGCTCAGGTCCTCTGAGAGAGAGAAATAAAGAGAGAAAGAGAGAATTAGAGAGAGCATACTTAATTAAGTTCACACAGGACACCGGAGGGACAGGAGAAGTACTCCAGATATAACAAACTGACCCTAGCCCCCCGACACAAACTACTGCAGCATAAATACTGGAGGCTGAGACAGGAGGGGTCAGGAGACACTGTGGCCCCATCCGATGACACCCCCGGACAGGGCCAAACAGGAAGGATATAACCCCACCCACTTTCCCAAAGCACCGCCCCCACACCACTATAGGGATATCTTCAACCACCAACTTACCATCCTGAGACAAGGCCCATAAAGATCTCCGCCACGGCACAACCCAAGGGGCGGCGCCAAGCAAGACAGGAAGATCACATCAGTGACTCAACCCACTCAAGTGACGCACCCCTCCTAGGGACAGCATGAAAGAGCACCTGCAAGTCAGTGACTCAGCCCCTGTAATAGGGTTAGATGCAGAGAATCCCAACAAACCGCAAGGGCGGTTTGTTGCTCCAGAGCCTATCCGTTCACCTCCACACTCCTGGGCCAGACTACACTCAATCATATGACCCACTGAAGAGATGAGTCTTCAGTTAAGACTTAAAGGTTGAGACCGAGTTTGCGTCTCTCACATGGGTAGGCAGACCGTTCCATGAAAATTGAGCTCTATAGGAGAAAGCCCTACCTCCAGCTGTTTGCTTAGAAATTCTAGGGACAATTAGGAGGCCTGCGTCTTGTGACCGTAGCGTATGTGTAGGTATGTACGGCAGGACCAAATCAGAGAGATAGGTAGGAGCAATCCCATGTAATGCTTTGTAGGTTAGCAGTAAAACCTTGAAATCAGGCCTTGCCTTGACAGGAAGCCAGTGTATGGAGGATTCTAGCAGCCGTATTTAGCACTAGCTGAAGTTTATTTAGTGCTTTATCCGAGTAGCCGGAAAGTAGAGCATTGCAGTAGTCTAACCGTGAAGTAACAAAATCATGGATACATTTTTCTGCATCATTTTTGGACAGAAAGTTTCAGATTTTTGCAATGTTACGTAGATGGTAAAAAGCTGTCCTTGAAACGGTCTTGATATGTTTGTCAAAAGAGAGATCAGGGTCCAGAGTAACGCAGAGGTCCTTCACAGTTTTATTTGAGACGACTGTACAACCATTAAGATTAATTGTCAGATTCAACAGAAGATCTCTTTGTTTCTTGGGACCTAGAACAAGCATCTCTGTTTTGTCCAAGTTTAAAAGTAGAAAGTTTGCAGCCATCCACTTCCTTATGTCTGAAACACAGGCTTCTAGCGAGCTCAATTTTGGAGCTTCACCATGTTTCTTTGAAATGTACCGCTGTGTATCATCCGCATAGCAGTGAAAGTTAACATTATGTTTTCGAATGACGTCCCCAAGAGGTAAAATATATAGTGAAAACAATAGTGGTCCTAAAACGGAACCTTGAGGAACACCGAAATTGACAGTTGATTTGTCAGAGGAAAAAACATTCACAGAGACAAACTGATATCTTTCCGACAGATAAGATCTAAACCAGGCCAGAACTTGTCCGTGTAGACCAATTTGGGTTTCCAATCTCTCCAAAAGAATTTGGTGATCGATGGTATCAAAAGCAGCACTAAGGTCTAGGAGCACAAGGACAGATGCAGAGCCTCTGTCTGATGCCATTAAAAGGTCATTTACCACCTTCACAAGTGCAGTCTCAGTGCTATGATGGGGTTTGAAACCAGACTGAAGCATTTCGTATACATTGTGTGTCTTCAGGAAGGCAATGAGTTGCTGCGCAACAGCCTTTTCTAAAAATGTTGAGAGGAATGGAAGATTCGATATATATTTTCTGGGTCAAGGTTTGGCTTTTTCAAGAGAGGCTTTATTACTGCCACTTTTAGTGAGTTTGGTACACATCCGGTGGATAGAGAGTCGTTTATTATGTTCAACATAGGAGGGCCAAGCACAGGAAGCAGCTCTTTCAGTAGTTTAGTTGGAATAGGGACCAGTATGCAGCTTGAGGGTTTAGAGGCCATTATTATTTTCATCATTGTGTCAAGAGATATAGTACTAAAACACTTGAGTGTCTCTCTTGATCCTAGGTCCTTGCAGAGTTGTGCAGACTCAGGACAACTGAGCTTTGAAGGAATACGCAAATTTAAAGAGGAGTCCGTAATTTGCTTTCTAATAATCATGATCTTTTCCTCAAAGAAGTTCATGAATTTATTACTGCTGAAGTGAAATCCATGCTCTCTTGGGGAATGCTGCGTTTTAGTTAGCTTTGCGACAGTATCAAAAAGGAATTTCAGATTGTTCTTATTTTCCTCAATTAAGTTGGAGAAATAGGATGATCTAGCAGCAGTAAGGGCTCTTCGATACTGCACGGTACCACGGTCCCAAGCTAGTAGGAAGACTTCCAGTTTGGTGTGGCGCCATTTCCGTTCCAATTATCTGGAAGCTTGCTTCAGAGCTCGGGTATTTTCTATACCAGGGAGCTAGTTTCTTATGAGAAATGTTTTTAGTTTTTAGGAGTGCAACTGCATCTAGGGTATTGCGCAAGGTTAATTTAAGTTCATCAGTTAGGTGGTTAACTGATTTTTGTCCGCTGACGTCCTTGGGTAGACAGAGGGAGTCTGGAATGACATCAAGGAATCGTTGTGTTGTCTGTGAATTTATAGCACGACTTTTGATGTTCCTTGGTTGGGGTCTGAGCAGATTATTTGTTGCAATTGCAAACGTAATAAAATGGTGGTCCGATAGTCCAGGATTATGACGAAAAACATTACGATCCACAACATTTATTCCATGGGACAAAACTAGGTCCAGAGTATGACTGTGACAGTGGGTAGGTCCAGAGACATGTTGGACAAATCCCACTGAGTCGATGATGGCTCCGAAAGCCTTTTGGAGTGGGTCTGTGGACTTTTCCATGTGAATATTAAAGTCACCAAAAATGTGAATATTATCTGCTATGACTACACGGTCCGATAGGAATTCAGGGAACTCAATGAGGAACGCTGTATATGGCCCAGAAGGCCTGTAAACAGTAGCTATAAAAAATGATTGAGTAGGCTGCATAGATTTCATGACTAGAAGCACAAAAGACGAAAACATTTATTTATTTTTTGCAAATTGAAATTTGCTATTGTAAATGTTAGCAACACCTTCTCCTTTGCGGGATGCACGGGGGATATGGTCACTAGTGTAGCCAGGAGGTGAGACCTCATTTAACACAGTAATTTCATCAGGCTTAAGCCATGTTTCCGTCAGGCCAATCACATCAAGATTATGATCAGTGATTAGTTAATTGACTATAATTGCCTTTGAAGTGAGGGATCTAACATTAAGCGGTAGTGGTCGATAAGGGCCCTGTCGTTCCATCCCGCTCCTGCGGCCAGGGTCCGAAATTCCAGGGCGAACTCCTGGGCGCTCCTCATCCCCTGCCTCAGGTGGAAGAGACGTTCACATGTCGCTCTACCCTCGGGCAGGTGGTCGAAGACTGCCCGGAAGTGGTGGGTGAACTCCTCGAAGTCGTCCAACGCCGGGAAATCTCCTTCTCCCCACATGGTGTTCGCCCACTCCAGAGCTCTCCCTGAGAGGCATGAGACAAGGGCGGACACCTTCTCCCTTCCCATGGGAGCCGAGTAAACGGTGGTAGCAGGTAACCCTGGCACACAAAATAATGTACAACAACACAAAACCACAGGTTCAGAACAATACCATGATAAAAACAGCCTGACGCATCACACAATAAACGTAACGAACAATTCCACACACAGACATGGGGGGGATCAGAGGATAATATACACATAGAGTGATGAGGGGATATAAACCAAGTGTGCGGAAAAACAAGAAAAAACAAATGGAAAATGAAAGGTGGAGCATCGATGGCTAGAAGACCGGTGACTTCAACCACCGAGCGCCGCCCGAACAAGGAGAGGAGCTGACTTCGGCGGGAGTCGTGACATCAATATACACATAAATAATACACATCAATATACACATCAATATACACATCAATATACACATCAAAATACACATCAATAATACAAATCAATCAATACACATCAATCAATACACATCAATACACAGAGATTATTCCATAAGTAACGGAATAAAAACTAAAGCAGATTTACCAAACTCAGTGGAGATCAAAGGGATCTCCAGAGTTCTCCATCTCTGAGATCGTGTCTGGTGTCTCGTACATCTGGAACAATGAAGTAAGGCACGGCGGAGGTGTATGCAGGTTGGCGATATAAACTAAATGAGTGCAATGCATCGACAAATGCGACCCTCATTTCTGATATAGAATGCAGTGAGGTGTACTGAACCTGTCGCCCGTAATAAAGTGCAGTGAGGTGTACTGAACCTGTCGCCCGTAATGAAGTGCAGTGACGTGTACTGAACCTGTCGCCCGTAATGAAGTGCAGTGACGTGTACTGAACCTGTCGCCCTTAATAAAGTGCAGTGACGTGTACTGAACCTGTCGCCCTTAATAAAGTGCAGTGAGGTGTACTGAACCTGTCGCCCGTAATGAAGTGCAGTGACGTGTACTGAACCTGTCGCCCGTAATGAAGTGCAGTGACGTGTACTGAACCTGTCGCCCGTAATGAAGTGCAGTGACGTGTACTGAACCTGTCGCCCGTAATGAAGTGCAGTGACGTGTACTGAACCTGTCGCCCGTAATGAAGTGCAGTGAGGTGTACTGAACCTGTCGCCCGTAATGAAGTGCAGTGACGTGTACTGAACCTGTCGCCCGTAATGAAGTGCAGTGAGGTGTACTGAAGCTGTCGCCCGTAATGAAGTGCAGTGAGGTGTACTGAACCTGTCGCCCGTAATGAAGTGCAGTGACGTGTACTGAACCTGTCACCCGTAATGAAGTGCAGTGAGGTGTACTGAAGCTGTCGCCCGTAATAAAGTGCAGTGATGTGTACTGAACCTGTCGCCCGTAATGAAGTGCAGTGACGTGTACTGAAACTGTCGCCCGTAATAAAGTGCAGTGACGTGTACGGATCCTGTCGCCCTTAATAAAGTGCAGTGACGTGTACTGAACCTGTCGCCCATAATTGTCAGGACCCGGTTACGAACCCGGGTCTCCGGAGTGAGAAACAGTCACTTAACCAACTGAGCCACGAATAGTCAGCAGAACCCAGAATATGAGGCAGACACAGCAGTACTTGAGACGGTGTATTTAATAAAGTAAAAAGTGAAGTCCTTCAGGAAAACATGTAACTCCACAACCTCAAAAGGAATTCCACAAGAACAAGGTAATCCACAAGGTAATCCTCCAAGACAAAAAGGTAAATCCACAAGGTGGTAGATAAAGCATAAAAAGCCTCAAAAGATACTCAAAAATAAATAAACAAGAACAAAAAACAGAATTCCACAAGAGCGTCCACCGGGATCAACAAGAGTACACAGAATACTAGGGCTGGGTGCTAACATACAAACACAGAGCAAAGAACTGAGGGAAACTAAGGGTTTAAATACAATCAGGGGGAAACGAGGCACAGGTGCAAATAATAATGGGGATCAAGGGAAAGCAAAAGGTCAAAAAGCACAATGGGGGCATCTAGTGACCAAAAACCGGAACAACCCTGGCCAAATCCTGACAGAATCCCCCCCCTAGGAACGGCTCCTGACGTTCCTAACAGCTCTCTCGGGGTGGAGGGCCCTGAACTGACGAATGAGGTCAGGGTCCAGTATGTCTTTGGCAGGAACCCAGGAGCGCTCCTCGGGACCGTAGCCTTCCCAGTCCACCAGATACTGCCAGGACCACTGCACCCGGCGGGAATCCAGTATCCGATGGACGGTATAAGCCGGCTGGCCTCCAATGACACGAGGCGGAGGGAGGTCTGTCTGCCGGGACAAGGGAGAAAAAACAACAGGTTTTAATAAGGAAATGTGAAACGTGGGATTAATCTTAAGGGATCTGGGTAAGTGTAGGCGATAAGAAACTGGGTTAACTCTCCTGGCAACCTTAAAGGGACCGATGTATCTTTGGGACAGCTTGCGAGACTCCACCCGTAGTGGTAAGTCTCTTGTGGAGAGCCAGACTCTCTGGCAGGGGCGCAGGGTAGGCCCGGGACGGCGACGTCTGTTGGCTTGTTGTTGGTACCTCTGTGAGGAACGCATAAGATTAAGACGGGTCTTCCTCCACATAAGCCGACAGCGTCTGACGAACATCAAGGCTGAAGGCACTCTGACTTCTGCCTCCTGGTCCGGGAACAATGGAGGGGCATAGCCAAACTGACACTCGTGCGGGGACATACCAGTGGAGGAGGAGCGCAAGGTGTTGTGCGCGTATTTGGCCCAAACAATAAAGGCCGACCATGTGGACGGGTTGTTACGAGTCATACATCGGAGGGTGGTTTCCAGCTCTTGATTCATCCTCTCTGTTTGGCCGTTGGACTCCGGATGGTACCCTGAAGATAGACTGGCAGAAGCTCCCATGAGTTGGCAGAAGGCCTTCCAAAACCTTGAGGCGAACTGGGGACCTCTGTCAGAAACCATATCTTGAGGAATGCCGAAGACTCGAAACACATGATTAATTACCAACTCAGCCGTTTCCTTGGCAGAAGGTAACTTAGTCAGAGGGACGAACCTGGCCGCCTTTGAAAACCTGTCGATTATGACTAAGATAGTAGTATTGCCATGGGATGGAGGAAGGCCAGTAATAAAGTCCAATGAGATATGGGACCAGGGTCTGTGGGGAACAGGTAAAGGGTGAAGGAGTCCTTGAGGGCGGAGGTGAGAAGATTTGCCCTGGCAGCACACGGGGCAGGCATTGACGAAAGTGGCAACGTCTTCTCTTATGGTAGGCCACCAGAACTTACGCTGGATGAACTCCAAGGTGCGACCTACGCCCGGGTGACAGGTGAGGCGAGAGGAGTGCCCCCACAGAAGGACCTGAGTCCTCACTGCCTTGGGGACAAACAACCGATTGGCAGGACCTCCTTTCGGATCCGGTTCGATAGCTTGAGCTCGTCTCACGGTATCCTCAACTTGCCACGAGATCGGAGCCACGATCTTAGCAGCAGGAAGGACAGGCATGTCCGTGTCATCTCGAATGGCAGGAGCGTAGACTCGGGACAGGGCATCCGGTTTGAGATTCTTCGACCCGGGCCGATAGGTGAGGATAAACTGGAATCGATTGAAGAAAAGAGACCATCTAGCTTGTCTAGAGTTCAACCGCTTCGCCTGCTGGATATACTCCAGATTTTTGTGGTCCGTAAGCACTTGAAAAGGGTGAGAAGCCCCTCGAGCCAGTGTCTCCATTCCTTCAATGCCATCTTAACCGCTAGGAGTTCACGATCCCCACATCGTAGTTCCTCTCAGCCGGGGTAAGCCGGTGTGAGAAGAAGCGCACGGATGAAGCTTCTTGTCTTCACCCCTCTGAGACAGGACAGCTCCAACACCAACCTCTGATGCGTCTACCTCCACCACAAACGGTTCATCCGTAGTCGGTAGTATCAGGATGGGAGCAGAGAGGACGCGCTGCTTGAGTCCTTGAAAGGTAGTCTCAGCTTCTCTTCCCCACAAAAACCTTGCATTGCCACCCTTGGTTAAAGCTGAGAGAGGGGCTGCCACCAAGCTGAAGTTCTTGATGAACTTGCGGTAAAAGTTTGTGAAGCCCAGGAAACGCTGAACTTCCTTAACGGATTTGGGAGTGGGCCAATCCGCTACCGCCCCTACCTTCCTGGGGTCCATTTGGACTCGACCGGGTTCCACTACAAATCCCAGGAATTGTACTCGGGATGAATGGAATTCACATTTTTCCGGCTTAACGTACAGATGGCTGTCTAGGAGGCGTTTGAGTACTTGTCTGACATGCTTTGTGTGTTCTTGAAGGGAGCTCGAAAAGATGAGGATGTCATCCAAGTAAACGAAAACAAATATGTTAAGCATATCCCTAAGCACATCGTTTATGAGCGCTTGGAACACCGCTGGGGCGTTGGTCAGGCCGAAGGGCATCACCAAGTATTCATAGTGACCAGTAGGCGTGTTGAAAGCGGTCTTCCACTCGTCACCAGGTCTGATCCGCACAAGATGGTATGCGTTCCGCAGGTCAAGCTTAGTGAAAACAACTGCTTCCTGGAGCAGCTCGAAGGCTGTGGCCATAAGGGGTAGCGGGTAATGGTTACGGACGGTTATGGCATTGAGTCCCCGGTAGCCGATGCAAGGACGTAATCCACCGTCTTTCTTGGCCACAAAGAAAAACCCTGCTCCCGCCGGGGAGGTGGATGGACGCATGAGGCCTGCTTCCAGAGCGTCCTTGATGTAGGTATCCATAGCAGCTCGTTCGGGTGGAGATAGGGAAAAGATCCGACCCCTGGGGGGGCAAGTGCCCGGAAACAGGTCGATGGGGCAATCATAAGGTCTATGGGGTGGTAGCATGGTGGCCCTCTGTTTGCTAAACACCAGTTTGAGGTCATGGTAACACTCGGGAACTCGGGTCAGGTCGATGGATTCTAAAGACTCGGGAGTAGAACTCGTGGAATTCGGGAAAATACAAGTAGCTTGGCACGTAGGACCCCACTGCTTGATAGTGCCCACAGACCAGTCGATGTGAGGGTTATGGCTGTGAAGCCAGGGGTATCCAAGGACGAGAGGGAACTCGGAACAGGAGATCAAATGAAAGTTCATCAATTCCTGGTGTTGTGAAACTGAAAGTCGCAAGGAGGTAGTGACATGAGTGACAAGTCCAGATCCCAAAGGGCTTCCATCCAATGTAGTAACCCTCATGGGGTCACTTAGATGTTCAGAGGGAATGCCATTCTCCTTCGCCCAGACACCATCCATGAAGTTACCTGCGGCTCCAGAGTCTACCAAGGCTTGAAGGTGAAGCTTGTGGTTGTCCCAGCAAAGGGTGACTGGAATGAGCAGACGGGAGTTGGACGGATGGGAGGAGGTTATGTTTTCCCGTTACAGTTCCCCCCGGTCTGTACGGGACAGAGCGTTTCCCTGGAGCCCGGGACACGTGGAACGGAAATGGCCCGGTTTGCCGCAATATAGACAGCGTCGCTCCCTCATCCGGCGGTCTCTCTCAGCCTGGGAGATGCGTCCAATCTGCATGGGTTCCGGTGGAGCCAGCGAGGATAAAGGTGGGAACTCGGAGCTGGGACTGATAGGGGCTAGAGGTCTACGGTTGAGTTCTCTCTCTCTCAGACGCTGGTCAATGCGTGAGGCCAACTTGATCAGGGACTCGAGATTGTCCGGTGGTTCCCAAGTGGCCAGTTCATCTTGGATAGTGTCGGAAAGGCCTTTCAGAAAGCACACCGTGAGCGCCTCGTTGTTCCAGCCACTCGCTGCTGCCACCGTGCGGAACTGGATGGCATAGTCCGTCACGCTGCGCCGACCTTGGTGGAGAGTCAGGAGCTGTTTGGCTGAGTCAGAACCACTGCTTGGGCCTTGAAACAATCGTTTGAATTCCTCAGCAAAGGCAGAGTAGCTGGCACAGCAGGAACTATGGGCATCACACACAGCAGTAGCCCAGGCCAGGGCTTTTTCCGACAGCAGGGTGATGATATATGCGATCTTAGACCGGTCGGTGGGAAACGACGAGGGTTGCAGCTCGAAGGAGAGAGAACATTGGGTGAGAAACCCTTTACAAGCACTTGGATCACCTGAGAACCGTTGGGGAGGTGGAAGACGAGGTTCAGCCAGGGGGTTAACTGCCATGGGTACGTGAATCTGAGGTACTGGGACGGGAACTGTTGCCGGGGTAAGTCGATCAGATATCTGCTTTATGGAAGTCAGCATCTCCGACAGAAGATGAGAATGTCTAGCCATTAAGGCCTCTTGCTGAACCAGGGCGGCTTTGTGGCGTTGGACAGTCTCCTGGTGGTGGGACAGCATGGCAACAAGGTCCTGGGAACTGGCTGCCGCTGGGTTCATTTTTGGCTCTGTGTTTCTGTCAGGACCCGGTTACGAACCCGGGTCTCCGGAGTGAGAAGCAGTCACTTAACCAACTGAGCCACGAATAGTCAGCAGAACCCAGAAGATGAGGCAGACACAGCAGTACTTGAGACGGTGTATTTAATAAAGTAAAAAGTGAAGTCCTTCAGGAAAACATGTAACTCCACAACCTCAAAAGGAATTCCACAAGAACAAGGTAATCCACAAGGTAATCCTCCAAGACAAAAGGTAAATCCACAAGGTGGTAGGTAAAGCATAAAAAGCCTCAAAAGATACTCAAAAATAAATAAACAAGAACAAAAAACAGAATTCCACAAGAGCGTCCACCGGGATCAACAAGAGTACACAGAATACTAGGGCTGGGTGCTAACATACAAACACAGAGCAAAGAACTGAGGGAAACTAAGGGTTTAAATACAATCAGGGTAAACGAGGCACAGGTGCAAATAATAATGGGGATCAAGGGAAAGCAAAAGGTCAAAAAGCACAATGGGGGCATCTAGTGACCAAAAACCGGAACAACCCTGGCCAAATCCTGACAGTAATGAAGTGCAGTGACGTGTACTGAACCTGTCGCCCGTAATGAAGTGCAGTGACGTGTACTGAACCTGTCGCCCGTAATGAAGTGCAGTGACGTGTACTGAACCTGTCGCCCGTAATGAAGTGCAGTGAGGTGTACTGAACCTGTCGCCCGTAATAAAGTGCAGTGAGGTGTACTGAACCTGTCGCCCGTAATGAAGTGCAGTGACGTGTACTGAACCTGTCGCCCGCAATGAAGTGCAGTGAGGTGTACTGAACCTGTCGCCCGTAATGTAGTGCAGTGAGGTGTAAGTCCCCAATATGAATGGCTCAATGAGGGGGCAGCCCGAATCACGCTCCCGACACGGGTCGCTCGCTCAGGTTGACTGAGCTGTGTTTATCTCAAAACAGATCCTGAAACGGTCGAGCCCGGCCAAGCAGAATCAGACGGAACAACTCCCTCAATCAAACCAGACACATAGGTCCGTTCGAGCAGTCCGACCATAGCAAATGCCCGCTCCCTCCGTTCAAACACCCGACACCAGCGAAGTTCACAGCCCCCGCCTACTTACTCACTAGACATGCATGCCTACTTACTCACTAGACATGCATGCACATTCGTATTTGTTATAGAATTCCCAAGCTTATACACATGCATGCAATTCATTGAATTCAAAAGTTCTTTCGTTTCTATAGTTTTTAGGAAATTTGAGAGAGAGACCTACTTGACGCTCCCCCTGCTGCTACCGGATCTTTTGTGGCAATCTACACTGACATTTCAACTATTGTAAGAACTTTGCTTACCTTGTTTATAGCTGGGTGGCCACCCTTGTCTTGCCAGATTGCCCCAAAGATCCCGCGGCCAGCCAAGAACGTCTTCAGTCCCTGATTCTCCTGGGCTAGCTCGCCAAATTCTGTCGTGGAGAATCGGATAAAATACAACGCATTACAGAACTTGTGAAATCAATTAGGCTTTTAATACAAGAGTATAGCAAGCCGGGATGGTCCGCGGAACACACCGCTTTTCCAGAGCCCTGGCTCCAGTATTTATCCACATATTGCATATGACCCCATCCCACATGCAAATGAAGTTACATTCCAATCCGTGCATCCTGCTTGTTCAGCTCAATAACGCTCATACCTGCTTTCCGTCAGATTATAATGATGACAAGACCCTTGCTTTGTTCCTGCACTTAGCTAAATGCATTCTTTTGTTTATGTATTATCTAGGATCAGCAGACTATGTGTCTCCTCAGTTTCTAGCGTGTCCAGCTATACTAAAAATACTATACATTCCTCTATTTTACAGCCCTATGCTTTGGCTCTGCACTTATCTCAATATGTTCCTTTGTATGTGTGTCTTTATCTCAGAGCAACAGACTATGTGTCTCCTCTGTCATTCCTTCTGCATCTCTACGTCCTAAAAATATGCGAACTATGTCTATTGGTCATCAGTTAGTCATTTGACTGACCCCCTCCTTTGTATATCACTCTGGCCTTGGTATGTCCAGCTATCCTGGCACCTATGTGTCACCTTCCCTTCATGTAGTCTGTTTTTAGTGTTCAGCTATTCTATACATCTTATGCATTTGTCTATGTGTTATATTTGCTCCCACATAGGGAAGGAGGTATAACATACTCAGGGGAGTCTACAACCAATCCTATTCACCTGAAGCAAACTGAAATCATGCCCAATGTGCCAATGGATGCCAAGCCCACCCTCGGAAGCCCCACAATTCTGGCTATAATACCGGGGCTCGCATCCATTTCCAAAATTCATTACAGCACTTTAGTGAACCCAAACCCCCTGACTGCACAAGGCCAAAATATGTTATATCACATTCTCTCCTTCGGGGAACAGTAGTTATATTCATTACTGTACATTCTCTTTCAGTCGGTCACTCGGTATAAAACATGCAGACATACAATCAAGCCCCAAGCCGGTTCAGACGGTACCAAACGAGGAGACCCGCCCAAGCACCCACAGGTTCCACCGGATCCAAAAAGGGTCACAGAAGCCACCTTTTTCCCCTACCTTAATACTTACCTGAGAAGCCTGAATTGTCAGTACCTCATGAGGCCTGAACTGTCAGAGCCCTATATAACAAACCAGAACCTGCTACAACACGGTTATGTATACTGACACGCTGCCACTGCAGCCCAAGTCCCTAGACCCAGGTCAGGTACTTCATGTGGAATAGAGGTCCATGTAGTCATGGCTCTGTGTAGTACTGTGTGCCTCCCATAGTCTGTTCTGGTCGTGGGGACTGTGAAGAGATCTCTTGTGGCATGTCTTGTGCAGTATGCATGGGTGTCCGAGCTGTGTGCCAGTAGTTTAGACAGTACAGCTCGGTGCATTCAACATATCAATACCTCTCATATATAAAAGTTGTGATGAAGTCAATCTCTCTTCCACTTTTAGCCAGGAGAGATTGACATGCATATTATCGATATTAGCTCTCTGTGTACATCCAAGAGCCAGCCGTGCTGCCCTGTTTTGATCAAATTACAATTTTCCTGAGTCCTTTTTTGTGGCACCTGACCACACAACTGAACAGTAGTCAAGTTGCGACAAAACTAGGGCTTTTAGGACCTGCTTTGTTGATAGTGTTGTTAAGAAGGCAGAGTATTGCTTTATTATAGACAGGCTGCTCCCCATTTTAGCTACTAAATCTTAGCTACTAAATCTTCGCTACTAAATGCCTTTATGCTCGCTTCGAGGCAAGCAACACTGAAGCATGCACAAGAGCACCAGCTGTTCTGGATGACTGTCTGATAACTCTCTCGGTAGACGATGTGAACCAAAAATTTAAATAGGTCAACATTCACAAAGCTGCTGGGCCAGATGGATTACTAGGACGTATACTCAAAGCATGTGCAGACCAACTGTCAAGTGTCTTCACTGATATTTTCAACCTCTCCCTGACCGAGACTGTAAACCTTCAAGCAGACCACCATAGTCCCTGTGCCCAAGGAAGTGAAAGTAACCTGCCTAAATTATTACCGCCCCGTGGCACTCATGGAGCGGTTGCCATGAAGTGCTTTGAAAGTCTGGTCATGGCTCACATCAACAGCATCCTCCCGGACACACTAGACCCACTCCAATTCACATACCGGCCCAACAGTTCCACAGATAACGCAAACTCAATCGCACTCCACACCGCCCTTTCTCACCTGGACAAAAGGAACACCTATGTGAGAATGCTGTTCATCGACTACAGCTCAGCGTTCAACACCATAGTGCCCAAGAAGCTCATCACTAAGCTAAGGACTCTCGCACTAAACACTTCTCTCTGCAACTGGATCCTGGACTGCCTGACGGGCCGCCCCCAGGTGGTAAGACTAGGCAACAATACGTCTGCCACGCTGAACCTTAACACTGTGGCCCCTCAGAGGTGTGTACCTAGTCCCCTCACGACTGTGTGGCCAAACATGACTCCAACACCATCATTTAGTTTGCTGACGACACAACAGTGGTAGGCCTGATCACAGACAACGATGTGACGGCCTACAAGGAGGTGGTCAGTGAACTGGCAATGTGGTGCCAGGACAACAACCTCTCCCTCAATGTGAGCAAGACAAAGGAGCTGATCGTGAACTACAGGAAAAGGTGGTCTGAACAGGCCCCCATTAACATCGACAGGGCTGTAGTGGAGCGGGTTGAGAGCTTCATGTTCCTTGGTGTCCACATCACCAATGACTGATCTTGTTCCAAACATACCAAGACAGTCGTGAAGAGGGCATGACAAAACCTTTTCCCCCTCAAGAGACTGAAAAGATTTGTCATGGGTCCCCAGATCCCCAAAAGGTTCTACAGCTGCACCATCGAGAGCATCCTGACCGGTTGCATCACCACCTGGTATGGCAACTGCTCGGCATCTGACCGTAAGGCGCTAAAGAGGGTAGCACGAATGGGCCAGTACATCACTGGGGCCAAGCTTCCTGCCATCCAGGACCTATATAATAGGCGTGTCAGAGGAAAGCCCATAAAATTGTCAGAGACTCCAGTCACCCAAGTTAAAGACTGTTTTCTCTGCTACCGCATAGCAAGCGGTACTAGAGCGCCAAGTCTGAAACTAACTGCAGCTCTTTTTTGAGGGTTTTCAGTCATTTCAGTCGCTGTAGTAGCTGACATGTAGCTGAGTTATCCGCATACATAGACACTCTGGCTTTACTCAAAGTCAGTGGCATGTCATTAGTAAAAATGGAAAAAGCAAGGGGCCTAAACAGCTACTGTGGGAAATTCCTGATTCTAACTGGATTATATTTGAGAGGCTTCCATTAAAGAACACCCTCTGTGTTCTGTTAGACAAGTAACTTTTTATCCACATTATAGCAGGGTGTTTAAAGCCAAAACACATACGTTTTTCTAGTAGCAGACTATGATCAATAATGTCAAAAGCTGCACTGAAGTCTAACAAGACAGCCCCCACAATAATTTTATCATCAATTTCTCTCAGCCAATCATCAGTAATTTGTGTAAGTGCTGTGCTTGTTTAGTGTTCTTCCCTATAAGCATGCTGAAATTCTGTTGTCAGTTTGTTTACTGTAAAATACCATTGTATCTGGTCAAACCAAATGTTTTCTAGAAGTTTACTAAGAGTTGGTAACAGGATGATTGGTTGGCTATTTTAGCCAGTAAAGGGGGCTTTATTATTCTTGGGTAACGGAATGACTTTAGCTTCCCTCCAGACCTGAGGACACACACTTTCTATTAGGCTTATATTAAAGATGTGTCAAATAGGAGTGGCAATATCGTCTGCTATTATCCTCAGTCATTTTCCATCCAGATTGTCAGACCCTGCTGGCTTGTCATTGTTGATGATAGACAGCAATCCTTTTTTCACCTCGTCCACACTGACTTTACGGAATTCAAAAGTACAATTCTTGTCTTTCATAATTTGGTCCGATATACTTGGATGTGGAGTGTCAGCGTTTGTTGCGTCATCCCTAAGTTTGCTTATCTTGCCAATGATAAAGTCATTAAAGTAGTTTGCAATATCAGTGGACTTTGTGATGAATGAGCCATCTGATTCAATGAATGATGGAGCCGAGTTGGCTTTTTTCCCCAAAATGTCATTTTAAAGGTGCCCCAAAGCTTTTTACTGTCATTCTTTATATAATTTATCTTTGTTTCATAGTGTAGTTTATTTTATTTTTTAAATTTAGTTACATGATTTCTTAATTTGCAGTAAGTTTGCCAATCATTTGGGCTGCCAGACTTAATTACCATAACCTTTGCCTCATCCCTCTCAACCATACATTTTTTCAATTCCTCATCAATCCAAGGGGATTTAACAGTTTCTGCAGTAATTTCCTTAATGGGTGCTTATTAGTAACTGGGATAAGTAGTTTCATAAATGCGTCAAGTGCAGCGTCTGGTTGCTCCTCATTACACACCTGTCACGGCTGTTGGAAGGAGAGGAACAAGGTGCAGCGTGGTAAGTGTACATTTTCTTTATTTTAATCAAAATGATGCCAAAAAAACAAACACTACAAACACCAACCGTGAAGCTCAAAAGCAAAGTGCTCTAAACAAAGTCAACTTCCCACAAACACAGGTGGGAAAAAGGGTACCTAAGTATGGTTCCCAATCAGAGACGACGATAGACAGCTGTCCCTGATTGAGAACCATTCCCGGCCAAACACATAGAAATAGAAATCATAGAACACAAAACATAGAATGCCCACAACTCACTCCCTGACCAAACCAAAATAGAGACATTAAAAAGATCTCCAAGGTCAGGGCATGACAGTAACCCCCCCCACAAAGGTGCGTACTCCGGCCACAAAACCTAAACCTATAGGGAAGGGTCCGGGTGGGCATCTATCCGCTGTGGCGGCTCTGGTGCGGGACGTAGACCCCACTCCACCTCTGGCTTGGCCCACTTAGGTGGCGCCTCTAGAGCGGGGACCCTCGCCGCCGACCCCGGACTGGGGACCCTCGTAGCGGGCCCCGGACTGGGGCGACTCTGGAAGCTCTGGGCTGGAGGGCGACTCTGGCGACACACAGGAGACCTGGCTCTGGGAGCCGGTACAGGACTCACCAGGCTGGGGAGACATACAGGAGGCCTCTTCCTTGGCCGAGGCACCGGATACACTGGGCCGTGGAGGAGCACTGGCGGTCTCGAGCGCAGAGCTGGCATCACCCGTTCTGGCTGGATGCCCGCTTTCACCCGGCAAATGCGGGGCGCTGGCACCCAGCACAAAGTTATCGATAAAAGTGACTTTTAGCCAGATGTGTAATGCCATCAGTCTGCTGAATATTTCACACTTTCTTTTTCACATGTGGTCATGGCTCTATGTAGTACTGTGCTCCTCCCACAATCTGTTATGGACTTGGGGACTGTGAAGATACCTCTGGTGGCATGTCTTGTGCGGTATGCTTGGCTGTCTGAGCTGTGTACTAGTATTTTAAACAGACAGCTCAGTATCTTTAGCATGTCCACACCTTACAAAGACAAGTAATGATGCATTCAATCTCTCTCCACTTTGAGCCATGAGAGATTGACATGCATGTCAGTAACGTTAGCTCTCCGTGTACATTTAAGGGCCAGCCGTGCTGCCCTGTTCTGAGCCAACTGCAATTTTCACAAATCCTTCTTTGTGGTACCTGACCACACTACTGAACAGTAGTCCAGGTGCACCAAAACCAGGACCTGTAGGACCTGCCTTGTTGATAGTGTTGTTAAGAAGACAGTAGCACTTTTGTTTCAATATGTTTTGACCATGACAGTTTACAGTCCAGCATTACTCCACCTTGTCGTGTCTCTACAATCATTAAATTGAAGACTTGTATTTTTTTCAAAGATTCTCTGTAATTAGTATTACGCGATCAAGTGATTAATCATGCACATGTAATTAACTAGGAAGTCGGGTCAAATTGTTGGTTATCTGCACAAACCCAGTCTTCACAATGAATCATCCATAAATCAATTGTCAATTCACAGAAATACATAAACAAACAGTAAATATGGTTACAAGAAATGATAGGAGAATGTGCCCTAGTGGGCTGAACCGGCATGGCGGCTTGTTAGACAAAAGGGGAAGTGGGGTTCGACTAAGAAGTCATTACAGAGTGATAATTATAATAATTGAAATGCTAATCCTTTGCACATGAACGCTCACTCATTCGGGAACAATTGCAATCAATATATATATTTACGCTCAGTGTGGCGTCTTGATCGCTGGTGAAAAGTTTGTTTCTTTTGTAGAATTGTCCGTCTCTCTCCCTCTCTCTGTCTTGGTTATAGGGGATAGGTCAGAGTGACATTCATTCATTTGTTACTGAATGAATGTTTCGGTGGTTGTCGTTCTTCGCGTTCAATGATACCGAATTCCTAGCTGCAGACTAGTAATTACTATCAAAGACTTTTCTTATTCTGTCGGTATCGATAGTGTAAGAGTTTAACCACGTGGTATGGTTAAAAGATTCAGCAATGGTCCACAACCTTTGTCCTCCCCCAATGGAGAAAAACATGGTCTGCTGATAATTTCTCAAAGTTGGGTTTTATTGGGAATGGCAGAAAAGGGCTGTCCCAGGATGTCTGATCCTAACTGGGCTCAGGGGCGGTCCTCTGATTTAGTTAACTCCAATCCCCTTTTTGAGTTATCCTTCATTAAACAGTCCAAAATCACATTGTACAATTGTGTAAACAGTATCATACTCACTCATTCATCTTATACAACAATTAGATTTAAACCTCATATCTGAGGCTATTATATTAACAGCATTATGGTAATGTGGCCACACCATCTCCCATGAGCTTCCCCAAGTTGTAACAAACAGACCAGTTCGTAGCTGGATTCTTCACCGATCTTTTATACTTTCTCCGGAACATGAAATTTGTTCGTACCTCAAGTTCTGTGAGGTGGAAGAAATTCCTTTGTGCTCCATGAACATTTACTCTGCCTCTTATACTATGTGGCCATGTAGGCAGGGTCTTCTCAGGAATTTACAACCTCTCTCTGAACACAGCAGTATAGTTGAAGGAGGTTTAGGGTTTAGTGAATGATTTCTCCCAAATACAATGCTTTTAGTTTTGGAAATATTTAGGACTAACTTATTCCTTGCTACCCATTCTGAAACTAACTGCAGCTCTTTGTTAAGTGTTGCAGTCATTTCAGTTGCTGTAGTAGCTGACGCGTATAGTGTTGAGTCATCCGCATACAAGAAATTCCCACATATTCTGAGCACTTGTTGTCTGCTTTTACTTCATTCTGCAGTCTAACTCATCCTAAACCATCTCAATTGGGTTGAGGTCAGGTGATTGTGGAGGCCAGGTCATCTGATGCCCCACTCCATCACTCTCCTTCTTGATCAAATAGCCCGTACTCTGCCTGGAGGTTTGTTGGTGTCCTGTTGAAAAACAAATGATTGTCCTACTAAGCGCAATCAGATTGGATTGCGTATCACTGCAGAGTGCTGTGGTAGCCATGCTGGTTAAGTGTGCCTTGAATTCAAAATAAATCACAGACAGTGTCACCAGCAAAGCACCCCACACCATCACACCTCCTCCTCCATGCTTCACGATGGGAACCACACATGCGCAGATCATCCGTTCACCTATTCTGCGTCTCACTAAGACACAGTGGTTGGAACCAAAAATCTCACATTTGGACTCATCAGACCAAAGGAAAAATGTCCACCGGTCTAATGTCCATTGCTCGTGTTTCTTGGCTGAACTAAGTCTCTTCTTCTTAATGGTGTCCTTTAGTAGTAGTTTCTTTGCAGCAATTAGACCATGAAAGCCTGATTCAGCATTCTACTTTGAACAGTTGAATTTGAAATGTGTCTGTTACTTGAACTTTGTGAAGCATTTGTTTGGGCTGCAATTTCTGAGGCTGGTAACTAATGAACTTATCCTATGTCAAATATAAAATCTACTTTGATTTGTTTAACACGTTTTTGGTTACTACACGATTCCATATGTGTTATTTCAAAGTGATGATGTCTTCACTTTTATTCTACAATGTAAAAAATAGTAAAAATTAAGAAAAGCCCTGGAATGAGTAAGCGTGTCCAAACTTTTGACTGGTACTGTATGTAAATAAGGTATTTCTGTTTTTTATTGTAAATAATATTTGCAAACATTTCTAAAAACCTGTTTTCACTTTATGGGGTGTTGTGTGTAGAATGATGAGTACATTTAAAAAAAACAAGGCTAGAACAAGGCTGTACCGTAACAAAATGTGGAAAAGGTAAAGGTGTCTGAATGCTTTCTGAATGCACTCTAGTTGCGAGCCACAGAATTATAGCCAGGAAAGAGGGGCTTCCGAGGGTGGGCTTGGCACCCATTGGCCCATTGGGCATCGTTTCAGTTTGCATCAGGTGAATAGGATTGGTCGTTGACTCCCTAGTGTGTTATACCTTGTGAGCGACTCAAAGTTAACACATTATATTAATTAAACTTTTGTGAAAACTGTTGAAAACAGGATGTAGTAATTTCACATTATTTATATTCATAGCTAATTTTATTGTAATTTTATGTAGTTGATTTAAAGGTGACAAAGTGGAAATTATAATCACAGAGTATGCTATATTCAGGGTAAGATACCATAGATATTTAACACCACTGATACTGTGTCATTGTTGATGCCATTTTTAAAAATGCAGTTAGTGGAAAATGTTTACATTCTAAAATGCTAAAATGTTAATTTCTTATATTATAGAGCATTGAACCACTGAGAAATATTTAATTTATTGATTTGAGGTAATTAATGACCTTGTTTTATAACCGGGTCACCATTCATAAATTCATAGTGAAGTTGTTACTGTATGTTTGTATTCTCCAGACTCCAGGTAACAGTCAAATAGGTGATGAAGAGCAGGAATCTCCAGGTCCAGGTCAAGCATCAGCCACAATCTACAGTATGGTGGGACTACCCCAACCCCAGCCTATGAACCATTCCACCATGATGGGAGACCAGTCTCCACCTGAGGACTTCCCCATGACCTCCATGACCTCCATGACCATGCCTGAGAGTTTAAATGCTACTGTATGGTGGGGCAAAAGAGAAGCAAACAATAATCAGGAATTTTAACATCATCTTAGACCAGGATTCTATCACATAGCTTGTTGTCAGCTATACACCTTTGAAGGCAATGCTCCCGCGTTCAATGAGAAAACATTCAATTCAGTTCAGTCGGGAAATTATGTTTAAATGTACATAGCTAGCAAACCATGATCAAATTCAAATCAAATCAAATTTATTTGTCACATACACATGGTTAGCAGATGTTAATGCGAGTGTAGCGAAATGCTGGTGCTTCTAGTTCCGACAATGCAGTAATAACCAACAAGTAATCTAACTAACAATTCCTAAACTACTGTCTTATACACAGTGTAAGGGGATAAAGAATATGTACATAAGGATATATGAATGAGTGATGGTACAGAGCAGCATAGGCAAGATACAGTAGATGGTATCGAGTACAGTATATACATATGAGATGAGTATGTAAACAAAGTGGCATAGTTAAAGTGGCTAGTGATACATGTATTACATAAGGATGCAGTCAATGATATAGAGTACAGTATATACGTATGCATATGAGATGAATAATGTAGGGTAAGTAACATTATATAAGGTAGCATTGTTTAAAGTGGCTAGTGATATATTTACATCAATTCCCATTATTAAAGTGGCTGGAGTTGAGTCAGTGTCAGTGTGTTGGCAGCAGCCACTCAATGTTAGTGGTGGCTGTTTAACAGTCTGATGGCCTTGAGATAGAAGCTGTTTTTCAGTCTCTCGGTCCCAGCTTTGATGCACCTGTACTGACCTCGCCTTCTGGATGATAGCGGGGTGAACAGGCAGTGGCTCGGGTGGTTGATGTCCTTGATGATCTTTATGGCCTTCCTGTAACATCGGGTGGTGTAGGTGTCCTGGAGGGCAGGTAGTTTGCCCCCGATGATGCGTTGTGCAGACCTCACTACCCTCTGGAGAGCCTTACGGTTGATGGTGTTGAATGCCGAGCTGTAGTCGATGAACAGCATTCTCACATAGGTATTCCTCTTGTCCAGATGGGTTAGGGCAGTGTGCAGTGTGGTTGAGATTGCGTCGTCTGTGGACCTATTTGAGCGGTAAGCAAATTGGAGTGGGTCTAGGGTGTCAGGTAGGGTGGAGGTGATATGGTCCTTGACTAGTCTCACAAAGCACTTCATGATGACGGAAGTGAGTGCTACGGGGCGGTAGTCGTTTAGCTCAGTTACTTTAGCTTTCTTGGGAACAGGAACGATGGTGGCCCTCTTGAAGCATGTGGGAACAGCAGACTGGTATAGGGATTGATTGAATATGTCCGTAAACACACCAGCCAGCTGGTCTGCGCATGCTCTGAGGGCGCGGCTGGGGATGCCGTCTGGGCCTGCAGCCTTGCGAGGGTTAACACGTTTAAATGTTTTACTCACCTCGGCTGCAGTGAAGGAGAGACCGCATTTTTCCGTTGCAGGCAGTGTCAGTGGCACTGTATTGTCCTCAAAGCGGGCAAAAAAGTTATTTAGTCTGCCTGGGAGCAAGACATCCTGGTCCGTGACTGGGCTGGATTTCTTCCTGTAGTCCGTGATTGACTGTAGACCCTGCCACATGCCTCTTGTGTCTGAGCCGTTGAATTGGGATTCTACTTTGTCTCTGTACTGACGCTTAGCTTGTTTGATAGCCTTACGGAGGGAATAGCTGCATTGTTTGTATTCAGTCATGTTACCAGACACCTTGCCCTGATTGAAAGCAGTGGTTCGCGCTTTCAGTTTCACGCGAATGCTGCCATCAATCCAAGGTTTCTGGTTAGGGAATGTTTTAATCGTTGCTATGGGAACGACATCTTCAACGCACGTTCTAATGAACTCGCACACCGAATCAGCGTATTCGTCAATGTTGTTATTTGACGCAATACGAAACATGTCCCAGTCCACGTGATGGAAGCAGTCTTGGAGTGTGGAGTCAGCTTGGTCGGACCAGTGTTGGACAGACCTCAGCGTGGGAGCTTCTTTTTTAGCTTTTGTCTGTAGGCAGGTATCAGCAAAATGGAGTCGTGGTCAGCTTTTCCGAAGGGGGCGGGGCAGGGCCTTATTTGCGT
Source organism: Oncorhynchus masou masou (assembly GCF_036934945.1). Lineage (NCBI taxonomy): Eukaryota > Metazoa > Chordata > Actinopteri > Salmoniformes > Salmonidae > Oncorhynchus > Oncorhynchus masou. The sequence continues at coordinate 9,074,963 of NC_088214.1, forward strand.
CGCGGAAGTTAGAGTAACAGTGATCCAAGGTTTTTCCGCCCTGGTTGCGCAATCGATATGCTGATAAAATTTAGGGAGTCTTGTTTTCAGATTAGCCTTGTTAAAATCCCCAACAACGATGAATGCAGCCTCCGGATAAATGGTTTCCAGTTTGCAAAGAGTTAAATAAAGTTCGTTCAGAGCCATCGATGTGTCTGCTTGGGGGGATATATACGGCTGTGATTATAATCGAAGAGAATTCTCTTGGTAGATAATGCAGTCTACATTTGATTGTGAGGAATTCTAAATCAGGTGAACAGAAGGATTTGAGTTCCTGTATGTTTCTTTCATCGCACCATGCCTCGTTAGCCATAAGGCATACACCCCCACCCCTCTTCTTACCAGAAAGGTGTTTGTTTCTGTCTGCGCGATGCGTGGAGAAACCCGTTGGCTGCACCGCTTCGGATAGCGTCTCTCCAGTGAGCCATGTTTCCGTGAAGCACAGAACGTTACAGTCTCTGATGTCCCTCTGGAATGCTACCCTTGCTCTGATTTCATCAACCTTGTTGTCAAGAGACTGGACATTGGCAAGATGAATGCTAGGAAGTGGGGCACGATGTGCCCGTCTCCGTAGTCTGACCAGAAGACCGCTACGTTTCCCTCTTTTCGGAGTCGTTTTTGGGGTCGCTGCATGCGATCCATTCCGTTGTCCTGTTTGTAAGGCAGAACACAGGATCCGCGTCGCGAAAAACATATTCTTGGTCGTACTGATGGTGAGTTGACGCTGATCTTATATACAGTAGTTCTTCTCGGCTGTATGTAATGAAACCTAAGATGACCTGGGGTACTAATGTAAGAAATAACACGTAAAAAAACTAAAAACTGCATAGTTTCCTAGGAACGCGAAGCGAGGCGGCCATCTCTGTCAGCGCCGGAAGTCCATTGAATCTTGGCCTAAGACCGCGGAATATCAGTGCTGTAGCGTGATTGAAATTTAAAGGCAATGTACCTGCTTGTGTGGGGACTGCATCGGTAAACTCTGCATATGTCGCCTCAATCGGAAATGACCTTTACATTTCTATCGTGCTACAATTCGGATATTCTTCCAAACAACGATCAACTACAGATGAAGGATCTTAATTTGACCACACTGTTGTTGCAGGAAATGCAAACTTGTTTATAAATGCTTCTAAAGTTTGGAATTTACACTTTAAAATATCAAACTTGATTTGCCAATACAAAAAATCTAAAACCTCCACAAACATTTACATTCATTATATCCCCATAATCCTGTTGCATCAGGATATTTTCCTGCTGTGAGAAACTAGTCAAATTAAGATCCTACATCTGTAAGCACAGCTGTCTTTGAAAATTTTAAATATATATATTTATCAATTTTCCAACATCTAGTGGAAAGCCTCCCCAGAAGAGTTGCAGCAAAAGGGGGACCAAGTCCATATTCGTAGCCATGATTTTGGATTGAGATGTCCACAAACTTTTGGTTATGTAGTGTGTATATATATATACTAATAGACTATTTGAAGAGGGATGCTGAATGTTAAATACATCAGCCAATAGCACTCACGGGGTGTTTGAAAGAAGAGAACATGCGATGACAGTAGGCTATTGCAGTAGTTTATTCAGACCCATTACCATTCACTATTTGTGAGGAGAAGTGATATTTGTCAGCATCTTATACTAGTCCCAAATTATTCAAGCATGTCATTACACTGACGAAGATAAGGACAACGAAACGTATTTCATTTTACTGTTGAAAGCAAAGAAGGATTGAAGCAGCAATAGAGATAAAAAGGAGACATGCTAATGCACACGTCGCACAACGTTGGGGGAAATATTACTAAAGGTATTTACATGTCAGCCTGCTAATTATAAAAATTATATTTCGAAATTAAAATCAAATTTGCTAGCTCATAATTGTAACTTTGCAGGCGGCATGTGCTGCACCAGAATCATGTTCTCTCCCTGCTTCATGGTTTGAATGAGGTCTGTAATTCCAGCCCATATAATACAATACAGTAATACAATCTACACTCAAGATTACTGAAGATGTTACATTTATTTACCCAAGAGAGCATAGCTATATCTATGGGCTTTTCTGTTGTACGTAATGTGCGGTAGCATACACAGTATATTATAGGCTATGCATTGGATAACAACACAATCATTTGGGCTTGGGCTCTTAAAAAATGTATGGCTCATCAGGCTTCACGCCGATCAAAGCGCTAATCATATCCAGACATATTTACAAATTTATAATGCTTTAGAATGACACTTCCGGAGAAGTTATTTGCTCACAGAATGGAACATCTGTGGAATACCAGGAAAATATTCATGTTAAACACTATTGCACACAGAGAGTCCATGCAACTTATGTGATTTGCTAACCTCTTGAGACTAGGGGGCAGTATTTTGATGTTTGGATGAAAAACGTGCCCAAAGTAAACTGCCTATTTCTCAGGACCAGAAGCTAGAATATGCATATAATTGGCATATAATTGAAAACACTCTAAAGTTTCCAAAACTGTCAAAATATTGTCGGTGAGTATGTAACAGCTGATGTACGAAGGGCTATATAAATACATTTGATTTGAACATAACTGATATTGCAGGCAAAAACCTGAGGAAAATCCAACCAGGAAGTGCTGTTATTCTGAAACTGCTCTTTTCCATTGCAATCCTCCATTTAAAGGGATATCAACCAGATTCCTTTTCCTACGGCTTCCACGTGGTGTGAACAGTCTTTAGACATAGTTTCAGGCTTTTATTCTGAAAAATGAGCGAGAATGATCACATCGCACTAGTGGATAGCTTGGTGTCCCCCGATTTGTGCAAATGTGAGCACCTGGAGCAAGACCGTTTCTTTCTATCTCCTATTGAAAAGGCTACCGTCCGGTTGAAATATTATCAATTATTCATTGTAAAAACTACCTGAGGATTGATTATAAAAAACATTTGACATGTTTCTACGAACTTTACGGATACTATTTGGCCTGCACGAGCCTGTGGATTACTAAACAAAACATGCCAACCAAATGGAAGTTTTGGGATATTAAAAGTCTTTATCAACCAAAACAAACATTTATTGTGTAACTGGGAGTCTCGTGAGTGCAAACATACAAAGATCATCAAAGGTAAGGGATTAATTTTATTGCTTTTCTGACTTTCATGACCAATCTACTTTGCTGCTAGCTGTTTGTAATGTTTTGTCTGCTGAGAGAGCTGTCCTCACTGTTAAGGGAATTTTTGTATCTATAATGACTAATTATGTATACATTTCAATCAGGGTGTACTAATCAGAATACAATTATGGTACTGTATATGTACTAATTAAAATACTAAATGTTACTGTATATGGATGAATTTTCTTATCTGATCACAGTACTGAAGTGAATGTGGTCAAGAGTTTAGTAACAATGACGGTCTGTTCCTTTGTACAAATGAATGAACTATCTCCAGATGGCAGGGACGGACTATCTCCAGACTGTCTAGAATGCTGATTTACACTGACTGACCTTGGCTTCAGGCGAGGAGGGAAGGCTCGAGAACTATAGGGCCTCTCTACCAGTGTCATGAAGAGATAGAACATTAAGAAAACGCTGACGTCATTTTCAGTTTATAACCTGTTTAAAAATGTGTATGTAAGCAGTACTCTCTGGAATTAAACGCTGTTACCTGACTTTTAAGACCGGGGCTCTGTCCATTCTTATAAAATATTAGGGTCTTACAAACCCTTCGAATGCATTGACAGAGTATTTAATTCTGATTGGGAAATAATACAGAGGAATTTAGAATTCCTTCAACACTCACATAATAGCATGGTTTGCTTTCACCGTAAATCCTTTTTGAAATCTGACACGCCAGGTGGATTAACGAGAAGTTAAGCTGTGTTTTGGTGTATTGCACTTGTGATTTCATTAACATGAAATATTTTTTGTAATTTAATTTTAATTTGGCGCTCTGCAATTCACAGGATGTTGACGAAAATGATCCTGCTAAAGGGATCAGTGTGCCAAGAGGTTTTAAGAATAATATGAAGAAGTTTTGTTTTGCTTTGCTTTAATTCAAATTTCTGAATCTGAATGATCGACCTGGTATACATGTTTGCTTGGCAGTTTAACTTCCTTGTTAAATCAAATGACATAATGATATCCTATCAGTTGAGATTGGTTGGATATTCTTAAAGTGTAACCAGTAGTTCTAAATGTGAGAAGACATTAAAAAACATAATGCAGATTCTTTACCACAGTGGGGTCACTTACCCCTGAAAGCTGAACTCAAAAGGAATTCCAGCAGAGGCAGGACTTCGGCATTCCCTCAACGGGACAGTTGTAAATCATGCAGCGTTATTTCAAGATTGCAGATTTTAGAGTAACAACAAATGTCGGTACATAGAAGTGTCTTATATCGGCTGAAAGCTGAAGTTCTTGTTGATATAACTTCACTGTACAATTTACAGTAGATATTACTGGGAAAAAATGACATGCTATTGTTTGAGGAGAGCTCCTAACAACAAAACACTTTTTTCAATGCGATAGATTTGATAAATTAAACTCTGAAAGTGAAATGTGTACTTACATTCTGAAATCTTCTTCTGATTTATCATTCAAAGGGTCTCAAAGATAACATGTAGTGTTGTTTTGTTAGATCAAATCCTGTTTCATATCCTAAAAATGTCGATATAGCATGCACAATCTATTTTGTATTTCCACTCGTTCAATTTGCAAAGAAAGGAATCTCTGAAAATCTCTCCTTAAACGTTGTTTGAACGAGTCAAATCATGTTAGTATCTATTCATCAGAGATCCTAGAAGGTAATAAGACTGCACTATTTCATTAGGGGTGTAGTATATCCTATAGGACACCATATTTGGTCAGAGAGCAACGCCTTCATGGCATGCCGATGATGCGGGAGGCCATCACTTGAACAACTATCATGAAAAATAAGCACCAATCAGGGTCAAACAAAGCTAGCTAGATAGCCAATGAGCTGGGCTTTGCGGGAGTGTCTGGAAACCCCATCTCGGTCGCAAAATGTAGACGCTAACATTTTGCGACACAACGTATAAGAATATTCAGAGTTATGATGTTATGAAAACTGGTTGTTTTGCAAATGTTGAACTTATAATCTGGCTACTAATACTTGGAAAGCTAAATCAAAGTCCAAGTATACAGACTTGATAATGTTCTTGCAGAAAAATTGAATATGAATTTGTGTGTCTCATTCACAATTTGCCCGAATGTAGCTGGGGAGTTGACACTAAAAGTCTTCTTGTTCACTCAAGGTATCCATCTGAAACTTTGCACATATGTAACAGTATAACTTTAGTCTGTCCCCTCGCGAACCAGGGACCCTCTGCACACAGACAACAGTCACCCACAAAGCATCGTTACCCATCACTCCACAAAAGCAGCGGCTCTTGAAGAGCAAGGGAATCTACTACTTCAAGGTCTCAAAGCGAGCGACCTCTACCAGATCTTTTGTGTTATTCTCCTACATTCAATTCTCATTTCCACAAACTTCAAAGTCTTTCCTTTCAAATGGTACCAAAAATATGCATATCTTTGTTTCAGGGCCTGAGCTATAGGCAGTTAGATTTGGGTATGTATTTAAGTGAAAATTGAAAGAAAGAGGGTTAGCCCTAAGAAGTTTTAAAAATCTCTAAGTGATCGTGTAACATAGGCTAATGTAATTAGCATGAGGTTGTTAGTAACAAAACAATTTGCAGGACATAGACATCTCTGACATGGGCAGAAAGCTAAACTCATTGTTAATCTAACTGCACTGTCCAATTTACAGTAGCTATTACAGTGAAAGAATACCATGGCTTTGTTTGAGGAGAGTGCACAATTATGAACTTGAAAATTAATAAATCAATTAGGCACATTTGGGCAGTCTTGATACAACATTTTGAACAGATATACAATGGTTTATTGGATCAGTCTAAAACTTTTCTTGAGGCCAAAATATAAATTGCGCCTGGGCTGGAATAATGGAATATGGCATTTCTCTTGCATTTCAAAGATGGATGGTACAAAAAAACATTTTTTTTCTTTGTATTATCTTTTACCAGATCTCATGTGTTAAATTCTCCTACATTAATTTCACATTTCCACAAGCTTCAAAGTGTTTCCTTTCAAATGGTATCACGAATATGCTTATCCTTTTGGGAGAAAATTGAAAAAAAGGGTTGGATACTTTTTAATTTTAAAAATAACGTCGCGTTTAAAACGGTGTTTTACCTGGATCTGACGGTCTTCATAAATGGACATTTTGGGTATCCAAGGACCGATTTAATCGAAAAAAAGACCCAATTGTGATGTTTATGGGACATATAGGAGTGCCAACAAAGAATCTCGTCAAAGGTAATGAATGTTTTATATTTTATTTCTGCGTTTTGTGTAGCGCCGGCTACGCTAATTCCTTTGTTTACGTCCCCTTCTGGTATTTCGGGTGTTGCCTGCTATCAGATAATAGCTTATCGTGCTTTCGTCGAAAAGCATTTTACAAATCTGACTCGTTTGTTAGATTCACAACAAGTGCAGCTTCAATTGAGTACCCTGAATGTGATTTTTAATGAACGTTTGAGTTTTAACGAGTGCTAGTAGCATTTGTCATAGCGCATTTGCATTTATTGTTGGCAAGGGGGGCGGTCGCGTCTCGGGTGAGCCAAAGAGGTTAAACGCCAGTATGTGATGGTTATGGGTTGGACCACCATCCCTTGTTTGTAAATGCACGCGTAACGAACTTCATTCTCGCCATTGACCATCACACTAGTTGCAGTCACTCTTGTTACGCACAGCAGTGTTTTGGAAAGTAGTATTCTGGAAGCAGTATTTTGGAAAGTGTTTTTTCAATGATTTCATTGAAGACATTATGGCGAATAAATCAGGAAAAGTGAAGTCCAAGTCTAAGTATACAGATTTGCACCAGATTATAGAAGAGATTGATCGGGAAAGTGAGAGATTTTTGTTTGAGGAATCTGAGTGAACACAGTTATGATTCAAACATTGAGGAGCTGTTTCTGCAAGGACAGGACGTACTTCTGAACTGGTAAGTGCTAATGCCGTTTTATGAAATATAAATATATATATTTTTTTTTTTGCAAAAATATATATATATTTTTTGCAATTTGCAATGAAATGTGTGAAATGTGTAAAGTACACATTGGCTATAGTGTGTGTGTGTGTGTGTGTATGTATGTATGTGTACGACCCATAATCTGTGTGAGTGTTGTTTGTTTGGGTGTGTGTGTGTGTGTGTGTGTGTGTGTGTGTGTGTGTGTGTGTGTGTGTGTGTGTGTGTGTGTGTGTGTGTGTGTTTGTTGGTGTGTTTGTGTGAGTGTGTGTATGTGTTTGTTTGTTTGTTTGGGTGTATACGTATGTGTGTGTGTATATATATATATATATATATATATATATATATATATATATATATATATATATATATATATATATATATACATAGATATATATATACATAGATATATATTCCATGTCAGATATATATTTTCCATTTTTTATTCGAATGGAGTAGAACAGCAAACACACATGGCCACTGCGCCTGCTACCCCTCTCCATTTCCATATGAAATAGCCATTGGGTGCTGCTGGGGTGAGGGCAGGCCCACAACAAACAATCCCTCTGCTCTATACAATACATATCTGTTTATTTTATGTGATGATAAAAGGCTCATACAATACAAATATATTTTTAAATGTTTTCTTTCACAGTGATAGCGACTCTGACTGGGAGCCCCCGGTGCCAAGCTGCCCGCTCTACCTCTGCCCTGTCTACTCCTGCCTCCAGTGGTGTTCATATGCCACAGTTCATTACTGCAGGCATGACTGTGCCTCAGGGCCAAAAGGGCACAGCATGGAGGCGTCGTTGTGTTCTGTGTCGCATGAAGTCACCCGTTCACCTGCACCACTTGTTCAGTTTGCCTCTGCTTTACATCAGAAAGAGACTGCTATGGGACATGGCACAGGCAGCAAAATATTGTGTCGAGAACTTCCAAAGGGTCTACCCCTGTTTTTGAATTTTTTAATTTAAAAAAACATTTTTATATATATTTTTTGTGTGTTAGAATTGCTTTTTGATATGTTGAATATAGTTATTTGCACTGTTGTATATAGTTATAGGTCATTTCACCAATTCGGCCACTTGGGTTCATTTGGGCAACTTGTGTGGGACACCTGGGTGACTTCATGCTAAATGTCATGTAGCTCACCCATTCCTGAAGTTATCAGTCTGACACTTTGCACACCTACAGTTGCCTCTTGTGTTATCCATCAAAATTATCTCCAACATACTATCTGACTGTGTGGCTATTCTAGTACATGTGAAAGATGATGCATGTGAAAGTATATGTGAAAGATGACAGTGACTTGTGAAAGTATTCACCCCCCTTGGCATTTTTCCTATTTTGCTGCCTTACAACCTGGAATTAAAATAGATTTGGGAGGGGGGGGGGTTGTTTAATTTGATATACACAACATGCCTACCTTATTTGAAGATGCAATTTGTTTTATTGTGAAACAAACAAGTAGTAAGACAAAAACAGAGAACTTGAGCGTGCATAACTATTCACCCCCCCCCCAAAGTCAATACTTTGTAGAGCCACCTTTTGCAGCAATTACAGCTGCAAGTCTCTTGGGGTATGTCTCTATAAGCTTGGCACATCTAGCCACTGGGATGTTTGCCCATTCTTCAAGGCAAAACTGCTCCAGATCTTTCAAGTTGAATGGGTTCCGCTGGTGTACGGCAATCTTTAAGTCATACGACAGATTCTCAATTGGATTGAGTTCTTGACTTTGACTAGGGCATTCCAAAACAATTAAATGTTTCCTCTTAAACCACTCAAGTCTTGCTTTAGCAGTATGCATAGAGTCATTGTCCTGCTGAAAAGTGAACCTCCGTCCCAGTCTCAAATCTCTGGAAGACTGAAACAGGTTTTCCTCAATCATTTCCATGTATTTAGTGCCATCCATCATTCCTTCAATTCTGACCAGTTTCACAGCCCCTTCCGTTGAAAAACATCCCCACAGCATGATGCTGCTATCACCATGCTTCACTGTAGGGATGGTGTCTCGGTATGATGAGAGGTGTTGGGTTTGCGCAAGTCATAGCGTTTTCTTTGATGGCCAAAAAGCTACATTTTAGTCTCATCTGACCAGAGTATATTCTGCCATATTTTTTGGAGTCTTCCACATGCCTTTGGTGAACAGCAAATGTGTTTGCTTATTTTTCTTTAAGCAATGTTTTTTTTTTTCTGGCCACTCTTCCGTAAAGCTCAGCTCTGTAGAGTTATGGCTCTTATGGTCCTATGGACCGATATTCCAATCTCAGCTGTGGAGCTTTGCAGCTTTTCTCATAAATGCCCTCCTTGCCTGGTCCGTGAGTTTTGGTGGGCGGCCCTCTCTTGGCAGCTTTGTTGTGGTGCCATATTCTTTCCATTTCTTAATAATGGATTTAATGGTGCTCCGTGGGATGTTCAAAGTTTCAGATATTTTTAGAACTAAACCCTGATTTGTACAGGGACAACTTTGTCCCTGACCTGTTTGGAGAGCTCCTTGGTCTTCATGGTGCCGTTTGCTTGGTGATGCCCCTTGCTTAGTGGTGTTGCAGACTCTGGGACATTTTAGAACAGGTATACAGTGGCGAGAACAAGTATTTGATACACTGCCGATTTTGCAAGTTTTCCTACTTGCAAAGCATGTAGAGGTCTGTAATTTTTTATCATAGGTACACTTCAACTGTGAGAGACAGAATCTAAAACAAAAATCCAGAAAATCACATTGTATGATTTTTAAGTAATTAATTTGCATTTTATTGCACGACATAAGTATTTGATCACCTACCAACCAGTAAGAATTCCGGCTCTCACAGACATGTTAGTTATTCTTTAAGAAGCCCTCCTGTTCTTCACTCATTACCTGTATTAACTGCACCTGTTTGAACTTGTAACCTGTGTAGTGTCTTAACACTTAGTACTTATTTACATAATAAGAAAGACTGTGAAGACAAGCAATTGAACTGGAGCTTCACATTTACTCAAACGAGTTAGTACCAGAATAACATAACAACACTGCGCATGACCACGGGTGCTCCATCCTTAAAGGGGACATCCAAACAATTTCTGCAGCATTGAAGGTCCTCAAGAACTGTGGCCTCCATCATTCTTAAATGGATGAAGTTTGGAACCACCAAGAACCCGATGGTCACTCTGACAGAGCTCCAAAGTTCCTCTGTGGAGATGGGAGAACTTTCCAGAAGGACAACCATCTCTGCAGCACTCCACCAATCTGGCCTTTATGGTAAAGTGGCCAGACGGAAGCCACACCTCAGTAAAAGGAACATGAAAGCCCGCTTTGAGTTTGCAAAAAGGCACCTAAAGGACTCTCAGACCATAAGAAACAAGATTATCTGGTCTGATGAAACCAAGATTGAACTGTTTGGCCTGAATGCCAAGAGAGACGTCTGGAGGATACCTAGCAAAAACAGCTTTTTGGAATTTTTTGCAAATGTATTTGTCCTTCTGGAAGCAAAGTGTCTGAATACTTATGTAAATAAGGTATATATTTTTGTATGTGCACAATTTTCAAAACAACTGTTTTTGCTTTGTCATTATGGAGTATTGTGTGTAGCTTGATGAGGAAACATGTATTTAATCAATTTTAGAATAAAGCTTTAACATAACAAAATGTGGAAAAAGTGAAAGTCTCTTTCCGAATGCACTGTATATCATTCTATATCAGGTGAGCAAAAGCTTGAGATTTCCTTCACACTGGAATCAGCGCGCCAGTTGTTGTTAATGAAGAGACACACCGCTCCCCCTTTGGAATTATCCGAGGCCACCGTAGTATAATCATGTAGCTGCATGCAGAAACCAATTAGTTCATAGATTCAGCCAGCCATGTTTCTGCAAAGCATATAATATTTCAACTTTTCAAGTCTCTTTGATAGCAGAGAGCAGACTCTCAAACAAAGCTCATCCATCTTATTCTCGAGTGACTGGACTTTTGCCAAGAAAAAGGAGTGCTGGTGGATTTTTCTCTTTGTCTCAGTCTAAAGTGTCTTCCCCTGCAATGTTTTTATACTCATGAAACAAAGGAATAGTGTCCGGTGTGAACAAGGTTCAGCTGAGTCAGAGTTGAAGTTGAAATCGAGGTTAGTAAAAGTGTCCAAAAGTGCTTGGCTGTTATATATGATAATAAAAAAGTGAAGATAAACATGAAAAAAAGTCACTAAATTACATAGTGAGGTTGGAACTCGTAAAGATATCGATCTTCTCCATCAGTACCATCTTATTTCCCCTCCCTCAGACTATGCCACCCCCAATTATAACTAGCGGTTTCCACTTGCCACAGTATGTAAAGTAAGAGCAGATATCATTGGAGAAACCGTAATCTTGTCATCAGGCTATTTGTGCACTGTTGGAAGAGTCTGATGTGCGAGACAATAGGAACTGTAACATATGGTCTGTTGTATCCCAGTGTCTCCCCCTGCTGGTGTGTCTGTGTTCCTGTTGAAGATCCTCCTGCTGTCTGTGGGGCTAGTCATCATGATCTCTGCTGTTATCACCTTCCCCATCAGGGATACAGTCTACAAAACAAGACTAATTTAAGGATACAATAATGTTTTCACTGATTTCAAATCAAAGTTTATTTGTCACGTGCGCTGAATTCAACAGGTGTAAGTAGACCTTACAGTGAAGTGCTTACTTACAGGCTCTAACCAATAGTGCAAAAAAGGAATTAGGTGAACAATAGGTAGCCCACTATGGCTTGAATGAGGTTTGTCGTCCTCCCCTCCCCTTCCTGTGCACATCTTGGTTCATCACTTATCCCCCACCTGTGCTCTATGCGTTTCTACTTTTGTTTCTGTTTTTGTTTTGTTTCTACAAATGTGTCCCTCTCGTTCTTTAGGTGTCTGTCTGATGAAGGTCTGCCATGACCATAATGGATAAGAGTCCACCACTATCTTTTCATTGTTTTCTTTTGCTAAGACAGTGATACCTTCTCTGTCACAGTAATTAATCAGATAGGGCCGCGATTCAGGTTTCAGATTGAATCTCGGCTTAAAGGCCCAATGCAGTCGTTTTTATAGCAATATCAAATCATTTCTGGGTTACAAAAAATACATTATTTTTAATTTGTTGTTACATAATATAGCATTGATTGACATAACAAGCCATAATATCACACAGTATAATATAGCAAAGATTAACATATACAAGCATCTTACTCTACAGTTTCTGCTTGTCACGTTCGTCGTACGAAGGAGACCAAGGTGCAGCGTCGTATACATACATTCTTCTTTATTAAAAGAATGAACACTGAACAAACCGTGACACTAATATGAGTAGTGCAGACAGGCAACTAAACATAGAACAAGATCCCACAAACACCAAAGGGAAATGGCTACCTAAATATGATCCCCAATCAGAGACAACGATAAACAGCTGCCTCTGATTGGGAACCTTATCAGGCCACCATAAACATACAAATCACCTAGACCTACAAAACCCTAGACATATAAAAACCCTAGACAATACAAAAACTAGCGTACCCACCCTAGTCACACCCTGACCTAACCAAGATATAAAGAAAACAGAGATCTCTCAGGTCAGGGCGTGACAGTTTAATACCTACTGAATGATTGTAACGTGTTCACTTATTTTTTATGTATTTTACCCTGTACACATTGTAATTTCATGTTCAGATAGCTTATTATTTGTACTACTATGACTTTGAGGTAGATTGATTTCAATATAAATTATTTCTACAACTAAAAACTTCTCTTTTAAAAAAATATATTTTCATGCAGATAATGTAACTTATTTGTTTCAGCAGGCTTTAAGTGGGGTTAGCAAGTTGTCTTTACACAAAAGACACATGCATCACCATGAACCACACGTAGCCTTCTGGTGTTACTGCTGTCAGTGTGATTTGAGCCAGGAAGAAGAAGTTGCTCTGAATTTAAGAGAAGAGGAAACACAGGCACAAGCAAACAGCATCGCATAACATGACATAATAGCATGGCTTGACATAATGGAGCATGACATGACAAGGCTTAACATAGCACAGCATTACATGATATAAGAATATCCAACTGTACAGTATTATTAGTTAGTTTATGTTTAATATGATGATTGATTGGATCTGCATGTTGACTTATTTGTATGTATTTGATGCTATACTATACTATCATTTTTCAGATAACAAATCATATGTACCACTATGATTTTGAGTTAGATGTTGATTTAAACCTAAAGTTATTAGAACTCTCTTTGCTATTGGTCTCTATTAACTAGTACTGCCTGGTGATGTCACAAGGCAAACCATAACTCCATCCATATTAAACCTGCTGATTACAAGGTCCTGTGTATATTGTATTTTCAACCAGAAACTATCAGGAAGTAACACAGATCAAATTGTTTCACACATTTGCAGTGTTAGCTTCATCAACTGTCCAATATGGAGTTGTAGATGCACTGGGCTTTAAATACAAAAAAAGTGCTGTGAAAGCATTGGACCTCTGCTGAGTAGGCACAGGCTACATTTTTGTTAAACATTTTCTTTAAATGTATGGACTTTTAAGAAGAAACGTGTCACTTGCCACAGAATCATGATGGTGCAAAACGCATCATGATGTGACACGCGACACTTTTGGTGCTTTCAAGACAACTGGGAACTCAGAAAAGTCTGAGTTTACGACTTGGAATTCGAATTGGTTGACTATTCAAAAGTTCTCTCAGTCGGAGCAAATCTTTCCCCGAGTTCCCAGTTGTTTTGAACAGAGCATTTTGCTTCTTGAAAGTCCAATATCTTGAAAACTTGACTGCTGACATGCAACACATTTTGCGACTGATATAAAATGTATTTAAAAAAGGCAGGTAGCCTAGCGGTGAAGAGCCTTGGGCCAGTAACCAAAGGTCACTGCCTTAAATCCCAGAGCCCACTAGGTAAAACATCTGATATGCCCTTGAGCACGGCACTTAACCGTAATTGCTAATCTGCTAAGCCGTGATTGCTAAATCCTAAATGACAAAATATAAATACACATTTTTTTTGTAAAGAAACTAACAGATTAGTATACAAATTATGTATGGAAACGCAATAAGCTAAATAAATGATATTTTCCTGTCTGTAAAGAGAGTCATCGGTCAGGGGGAAACTCACCTCATCCATCACCACACATCAGCTAGCATGAGAGAGTCTGGGTGGGGTATGCCAGGAACACTCTCCCTTACTCGGCTACTGGACTAACCCCATGGAGCATTCGAAAGGGGAATCAGTACCCGCTCTACTCAGAGCAAGAAGTTGAGGTCAACGTGCCTTCAGCCCAGATGTTCATCCGCCACTGTCGGCATACCTGGAAAAGAGCTAGGGCGGCTCTTCTCAAGACCACCTCCAGGTATCGTCGACAAGTGGGCTGCCACCGGACTCTGGCTCCTCGCTGTCGTGTAGAGGGTATAGCTGTCCACTTGGGACCTACCCTCCGGGTAGAATCCCATAAACCTACCCCCGTTTCATTGGTCCTTTCCCCATTTCTAGAGTCATTAGTCCCACTGCTGTCCATCTGTTGCTCCGTACCCTCCGTGTTCACCCTACTTTTTATGTTTCAAGGATTAAACCCTTGTCTCACTGTCCTCTGTCTTCTGCTTCCAGGCCAATCCCTCCCCCTGTGTCATCGATAGCCAGCCAGCGTATACGGGGAGACGCCTCCTGAGGGTTCGACCACTGTGCAAGGGTTTCCAGTATCTGGTTGACTGGGAGGGTTATGGCCCGGGAAGAGGTGCTGGGTTCCAGCTAAAGACATGTTGGACCCGGCCCTCATCGCCGATTTTCACCGCCGACACCCCAGTCGGCCGGGTATGCACCCAGGTAGGATGCCAGGTGGCGTCCCTAGAGGGGGGGTACTGTCACACCCTGATCTGTTTCACCTTGTGATTGTCTCCACCCCCCCCCCAGGTGTCGCTTATTTTCCGTGTTGTATTTATCCATTTGTTTCCTGTCTCTCTGTGCCAGTTCGTCTAATATGTTCAAGTCAACCAACGTGGTTTTCCCCGTGCGCCTGCTTTTCTATTCTCTTTTACTAGTCCTCCCGGTTCTGAACTTCGCCTGTTTTTCTGGACCCCACCTGCTTGACAATTCTGCCTGCCCTGACCTCGAGCCTGCCTGCCATTCGGTACCTCTGCAACTCTGAACTGGTTTTGACCTTTTGCCTGTCCACGACCATTATTTTACCTACCCCTTTTGGATTGTTAATAAACATCTTGGACTCTAACCATCTGCCTCCTGTGTCTGCATCTGGGTCTCGCCTTGTGCCCTTATATACATGTTAAAAACATGCTAGGAAAAATATAATTACACAATAACATCTTATATTAAACACAAGTTGATTTGTAACATGATAAAAATGCATTCTACCCTGTCTTTAGTTTCACAAACACCTGAGTTTGGAGTGTATTTTCAGTTCCTATATAAATGTCTAATGTATTGGAAAGAGGTTATCAAGTAATTTCACATGCCATGGAACATTTTAGAATTGCAAACAGAATGTTTCGTGTGAAATTTGTGGTTGTGGGTATACAACCTTCTAGAGGAAGTATAGGCCCATGTGACAATCCTTCCTCATTTACTGTAGGTTTAATCATTTGTCAAAGTATGGCGACTGTGCGTTTCACCCTCCCTATTCTACTAACTCTCCTCCATCATTTAGGTAAAAACATTTTATAAGACATCTGTGTAGTGATATAGATTAGACATGTCTATAATCTGATTAGCAGATACAGTAAGTAACAGACAGTATCATTTGTACTGGTTGTCTAAACAGTGGGTGACACAAGAACTCAGAAGTCATAATCTAATGAAGTACTGAAGTTTTAGGTCATGTGTTGTGATGTGTTGAACTTTACAATATTCAAGTAATTTATTGATTTAAATTTAAATTATGTAATTAACTTTAGGGCAAAATATTTTAACGATACTGTAGTTTTAAACACATGTTGAAGATATACACATTTGGGGTTGTGATTATACACAATTTGGGGTTGTGTTGGTATACTGATAGTATACAGTACTGTGAGAAAGAAGTTATCATTGTCACAGGAAACATCACCACAACACCATTTAAATCATGGAAACTTCTCACTACCGGAAATGCGTAGCTCAACTTGTTTTCGAAATGTCTGTTACAATCAACCACAAATACATGTCCACCCAAGCTGTCTATGCTTTAGGCAGATTAGGTTGTACTTCCTGGAGTTATAATTCATGGAGTACAACTTCATCAAGTTGCTTTTACTGAATGGTTTCTGAAACTGAACTTTATTTTGCCAGACAAGTCAGTTAAGAACAAACTCTTATTTACAATGACAGCCTACCAGGGGCAGAACAACAATCCCATTGTCACCTCTGGGATTTGATCCAGCAGCCTTTCGGTTACTGGCCCAACATTATACCTGCCACCCCAACTGAACAGTTGATAGTGGTGTGGGGGCTGTGCTTTGACAAAGTGGGTGGGGTTATATCCTTCCTGTTTGGCCCTATGATATTTCCGTTTTTGAATTTTAATACATTTGCAAACATTTTCTAAAAACCTGTTTTTGCTTTGTCTTTAGTTAGTCATTATGGGGTGTTGTGTGTAGATTGATGTGGGGAAAAAATATTTAATCCATTTTAGAATAAGGCTGTAATGTAACAAAATGTGGAAGAAGTCAAGGGGTCTGAATACTTTCCGAATGCACTGTATCATTTTCTAGTTCTGAGTCTCTACTTTTATCCAATGTGAAAAAAACACCATATAAAGTGTTGATACATAAGACCGAATCGAGCCGGTCGGCCACATATTTTGTCAGGGTTGGGCTCTGAAGTAGTAAACAGGATACAGAATAGCAACTTGCATTTGAAAGAAAGGAAATAGAATTGAATTAAGTGAAATTAAAATATATTATATTATTTTTTTGTGTGTAGTCTATAGAAATATAGATATTTTACATATAACATGTCATTATGCAACACAGTAAGATACACCTGATCTTTCTATGACAGACTGACCAGGTGAATCCAGGTGAAATCTATGATACTTGTTAAGTCCACTTCAATCAGTGTAGATGTTATATTTATCTAGGCAAGTCAGATAAAAACTATTTATTATTTTCAATGACAGCCTAGGAACAGTGGGTTAACGGCCTTGTCCATGGGCAGAACGACAGATTATTACTATATGTATATATTCATTTTTTTTTACCTTGTCAGCTCGGTGATTCAATCTTGCAACCTTCCGGTTACAAGTCCAACACTCTAACCACTAGGCTACCTGCCACCCCAAGGTTAAAGAAGGATTTTTAAGTGAATGGGCAAGTGCCTTAGAACGGGGTATGGTAGTAGGTGCCAGGTGCACCTGCTTGTGTCAAGAATGGCAACACTCCTTGGTTTTTTACGCTCCACAGTGTCCTGTGTGTATCAAGAATAGTCCACCACCCAAAGGACATCCAGCCAACTTGACCCAACTGTGGGAAGCATTAGAGTCAACATGGGCCAGCATCCCTGTGGAACGCTTTCGATACCTTGTAGAGTCCACGCTCCAGCGATTGCAGGCTGTTCTGACAGCAAAAGATGTTACAACTCAATATTAAGAAGGTGTTCCTGATGTTTTGTACACTCTGTGGAATTGGATATTCTAAGCACTAAGGTTAAAATAGTAAATGACCATTCTTTACAGAGAAAAGTGATGTTCTTTGGTGTCTGGAAGTGTGACCTGTCAGATTCTATGTCTGAGTGGAAGTTCTTTGAATTGCACTGAATTCAATTCTTCTTCCTGTCACTCAAACTGAATTGAGCCCAACCTTGCTTGGTTTTCACAAAAAAACTTGAACATTGTCTTCCAAATGTTTAACGATGTAAACTAATATGAAAAAAAATAGACAAAAGTAGACAAAGTAGTAGACAAAGTAGACAAAAGGTGTAATCATTTCAGAATGGTAATGTGTAGCGCATTAGTAAGTGCACTGTACATAGAATACCAATGGTGAAATGGGTCTCCATACTTTGACATATGTCTAAGAAAGAGGAACTAGAGGAAGTACATATAACTTCCGCAAAATGCCACTATAGACCACGTGGAAGGGTCATTCCACGAATACAGTGCCTTTTATGTCCTAGTGACATTATATGTGTAAATTTGATATAACTCTCAATTTTAGATTTGGATGACATAGACCTGCTTTAACTAAACCATGTTAAAAATTCCAAAAGTGTTTTTTCATTCAAATAAATGTATTGTTTTCTCAAATTCCCATTTTGGTTTGTCCCACATCCTTTTTTCCAAATTCTAGAATGATTTTAACCCACTTAATTGCAAATGAAATGACCCCATGTTTTCACCATCATTGGTAAAGCCCTAGTTATTTTGTTGTTTTGATCAAGTAATTTCTGAAGATTATTATTTATTTAATGTGATTAGCGATTCATTTACATTTGTCTCTCAGGTGAGTCCCACTGTAATGCTGGCGCGTATCCATAGATACCAACTATTAGTGTGTGTGATTACTGAGCCAGAGTGGTATTTGTGAGACAAGGGTGGAACCTGAAAGGGCCCGGGAGCCGGGTCTTTTATACAAAACGTCTGTAGAGTGGGTTGAGCTACACTACACTACAGTCAGAGCCGCCTGCAGACAATGATCAGCTCGGGGGAAATCTGATTATCAGCATTTTGATGCCATATTCATAAATATCCAAGTACAGTATATGCAAGGAATTTTCCAACAACAGGTTTCTGTGCCAATGCACCAAACAATCAATAAACAAAGTATACCGACTTTGGGCACTTCAATATCATGGTTTGCATTTTCAACACCACAATAAATAGACTATGTCAATCTGGACAAAGAGAATATAGATCCATACCTTGTAGACTAACCCAGTATAGAAGGCTTGACTTGACAATCTCTGAATGTCATTAAACATTTTGGTGTTTTGTTGCACAGTTTGAATTGCTTGATTTGATATATTTATTTATTTTATAAAAATATATATATATATATTTCACCATTATTTAACCAGGTAGGCTAGTTGAGGACAATTTCTAATTTTCAACTGCGACTTGGCCAAGATAAAGCACAGCAGTGTGAACAGACAACACAGAGTTACACATGGAGTAAACAATTAACAAGTCAATAACACAGTAGAAAAAAGAAAAAGAGTCTATATACATTGTGTGCAAAGGTATGAGGAGGTAGGCGAATAATTACAATTTAGCAGATTAACACTGGAGGGATAAATAAATATAAATATATATATAGCTTAGGCCTAACTCCAGAGATATGCCGGTGGCATGCTACAACACCAATATGCATTTCTTTATGTCAAATCAAATTGTATTAAATCAAATCAAATTGTATTACATTTGATTTGACATAATGAAATGCATTTCGGTGCCGTAGCATGCAATCGGCATATCTCTGGAGTTAGGCTTAAAAGGCCGAAGAGACGTTTAAGCATAACTCCAGAGATATGCCGTTGGCGTGCTATGACACATGCATTTCTTTATGTCAGATGTCTACTGCATCAGCTATACAGATATAGACATGCAGAAGGAGGGTTCATTTTCAATCCAAATGTTTTGTATAAGCATTATCTTGTTAGATTATAGGAGTAACTATGGTAGGCCTGAAACATTTTTTCCTCACCTCAAGTTCAACTGTCAGAGTCATTGCCTTCATATCATAGGCCTGCAGTAGCTAAAGCAACTTAATAACAGCCACAAATACAAGCAGAAGAGCAAGTGTAAACAAAATGAATGCACTACCCTCCCTCTGCCCCCCAAAACTACACAACCCTCCCCTCAAAATTGACACTACACAAAAAGCACTCTATTTCTGGAACGCCCCGTAATACGGAAAACCCAAATGCTCAATGCGACAATTATTTCCTTTTTCTCAGACACTTGTCAAAGTATGGGGACCTATTTTCATTTCACCATTTCCATTCTACTGACTTTTATCCATCAAGCAGGTAAATACATATTTTCAATACATCTGTATAGTGATATTGATTACATTCATTAGACATTTGTACCTATAATGTGAGTACTAGGTTAGTAAGTAACAGTGAGTATCATTTGGGGAGGGGCAAAATGTTGGTTCTGTCCTTATAATATATCCTTTCTCCAGAGGTGTGAACTTGTTCACGTCCCTTCATGGATTTGATAGGAAATGACTGGTGAAAACTCAACTTAGTCAATGCCAACACCTTTTTACATTTATCGGGAATAGTGAGGGAGGGCACACTTCAGGAGGAAGGAGAGATTATTGGGACGCACCCAGGGATTACAGAGGGAAGAAGTCATATGATCTAATGAATAGGTTTAAGTCACTGTTGTGATGTTGTGAATTTTACACCATTCAAGTCACTTATAAAGACTTTCATTATAATTGAAAGTATGTCATTAACTTTAGGTCAACAGTTTTTTTTGATGATACTTTAATTTTTAACATTATGAAGCTAAACGTGTTTGTTTACAAAGCCTGAAATAATAACACAAACAATCGAGTAATACATTTTTGAAATTATAATTTGATAAAAATATGTCAGTTAGTTACGCTACAGGAAAGTCAGCAACAGGAAGCAGCACCACAACGTCATTTTAAGAATGGAAACTTCAGCTAGAAAGACAGTCACAGCACAGACTGCTATGCATAGCTCAAGTCAAGTCAAGTTAACCAACGGCCACTCTCTGAGCACCCAACTTATAGCTATATCAGGGTCCAGAATTATTGGATCTTTGAGAAAGATGAGCCAAAAAGACTGTACAAAATATACAATACAAATACTCAGCTATATTCTATGCTAAAAAAAGGGGAAATGTATATTATTGAGAAAGAGATTTTGTTTAACAAGTAATAAAAAAAATTAAACATATGGATCAAAATGATTGTCACCCTTGTTTTCAATATTCCAGCACCCTCCCCTTGTGAGGGTAACAATACTGAGGATTTTTCTAAAATGTTTCATGAGATTGAAGAACACATTGGGAGGGATCTTTTCCCCCATATACAGTGCCTTGCGAAAGTATTCGGCCCCCTTGAACTTTGCGACCTTTTGCCACATTTCAGGCTTCAAACATAAAGATATAAAACTGTAATTTTTGTGAAGAATCAACAACAAGTGGGACACAATCATGAAGTGGAACTACATTTATTGGATATTTCAAACTTTTTAACAAATCAAAAACTGAAAAATTGGCTGTGCAAAATTATTCAGCCCCTTTACTTTCAGTGCAGCAAACTCTCTCCAGAAGTTCAGTGAGGATCTCTGAATGATCCAATGTTGACCTAAATGACTAATGATGATAAATTCAATCCACCTGTGTGTAATCAAGTCTCCGTATAAATGCACCTGCACTGTGATAGTCTCAGAGGTCCGTTAAAAGCGCAGAGAGCATCATGAAAAACAAGGAACACACCAGGCAGGTCCGAGATACTGTTGTGAAGAAGTTTAAAGCCGGATTTGGATACAAAAAGATTTCCCAAGCTTTAAACATCCCAAGGAGCACTGTGCAAGCAATAATATTGAAATGGAAGGAGTATCAGACCACTGCAAATCTACCAAGACCTGGCCGTCCCTCTAAACTTTCAGCTCATACAAGGAGAAGACTGATCAGAGATGTAGCCAAGAGGCCCATGATCACTCTGGATGAACTGCAGAGATCTGCAGCTGAGGTGGGAGACTGTCCATAGGACAACAATCAGTCGTATATTGCACAAATCTGGCCTTTATGGAAGAGTGGCAAGAAGAAAGCCATTTCTTAAAGATATCCATAAAAAGTGTCGTTTAAGGTTTGCCACAAGCCACCTGGGAGACACACCAAACATGTGGAAGAAGGTGCTCTGGTCAGATGAAACCAAAATGGAACTTTTTGGCAACAATGCAAAACGTTATGTTTGGCGTAAAAGCAACACAGCTCATCACCCTGAACACACCATACCCACTGTCAAACATGGTGGTGGCAGCATCATGGTTTGGGCCTGCTTTTCTTCAGCAGGGACAGGGAAGATGGTTAAAATTGATGGGAAGATGGATGGAGCCAAATACAGGACCATTCTGGAAGAAAACCTGATGGAGTCTGCAAAAGACCTGAGACTGGGACGGAGATTTGTCTTCCAACAAGACAATGATCCAAAAGGTGTGAGGTGAGGTGTACCTGTGGATGTATTTCAAGGCCTACCTTCAAACTCGGTGCCTCTTTGCTTGACATCATGGGAAAATCAAAAGAATCAGCCAAGACCTCAGAAAATAATTGTAAACCTCCACAATTTTGGTTAATCCAAGAAAAAAATTCCAAACCCCTGAAGGTACTACATTCATCTGTACAAACAATAGTACGCAAGTATAAACACCATGGGACCACGCAACCATCATACTGCACAGGAAGGAGAAGCGTTCTGTCTCCTGGAGATGAACGTACTTTGGTGCAAAAAGTGCACATCAATCCCAGAACAACAGCAAAGGACCCTGTGAAGATGCTGGAGGAGACAGGTACAAAACTATCTATATCCACAGTAAAACGAGTCCGTTTTCGATGTAACCTGAAAGGCCGCTCAGCAAGGAAGAAGCCACTGCTCCAAAATCACCATAAAAAAGCCAGACTGCACATTGGGACAAAGATCATACTTTTTGGAGAAATGTCCTCTGGTCTGAATAGAACTGTTTGGCCATAATGACCATTGTTTGTTTTTTTTAGGAAAAAGGATGAGGCTTGCAAGCTGAAGAACACCATCCCATCCGTGAAGCACGGGGGTGGCATCATGTTGTGGGGGTGCTTTGTTGCAGGATGGACTGGTGCAATTCACAAAATGGATGGCATCATGAGGACGGATAATTATGTGGATATATTGAAGCAACATCTCAAGACATCAGTCAGGAAGTTAAAGCTTGGTCACAAATTAATCTTCCAAATGGACAATGACACCAAGCATACTTCCAAAGTTGTGGCAAAATTACTTAAGAACAACAAAGTCAAGGTATTGGAGTGGCCATCACAAAGCCCTGACCTCAATCCTATAGCAAATTTGTGGGCAGAACAGAAAAGTGTGGGCGAGCAAGAAGGCCTACAAATCTGATTTAGTTACACCAGCACTGTCAGGAGGAATGGGCCAAAATCACCCAACTTATTATGGGAAGCTTGTGGAAGGCTCCCCGAAATGTTTGATCCAAGTTAAACTGTTAAAAGGCAATGCTACCAAATACTAATTGAGTGTATGTTAACTTCTAACCTTCCGACTTCAACTGTATGTCTTTATCATTCTCACACAAGTAAATTGCTGAAGGCCCAAGCCTATACCACGCCATCTACTGGTATAACATTGCTAATGAATCCAGATCAAAAAACAAACTATCGACTTTTATTTTGGAAATTAAACTGGCAGCTGAAACGCAACTAATGTCTGGGCTAGTTCAAATCAAATCAAATTTATTTATATAGCCCTTCGTACATCAGCTGATATCTCAAAGTGCTGTACAGAAACCCAGTCTAAAACCCCAAACAGCAAGCAATGCAAGTGTAGATGCACGGTGGTTAGGAAAAACTCCCTAGAAAGGCCAAAACCTAGCAAGAAACCTAGAGAGGAACCAGGCTATGTGGGGTGGCCAGTCCTCTTCTGGCTGTGCCGGGTAGAGATTATAACAGAACATGCCCAAGATGTTCAAATGTTCATAAATGACCAGCATGGTCGAATAATAATAAGGTAGAACAGTTGAAACTGGAGCAGCAGCACGGCCAGGTGGACTGGGGACAGCAAGGAGTCATCATGTCAGGTAGTCCTGGGGCATGGTCCTAGGGCTCAGGTCCTCCGAGAGAGAGAAAGAAAGAGAATTAGAGAGAGCATATGTGGGGTGGCCAGTCCTCTTCCGGCTGGAGATTATAACAGAACATGGCCAAGATGTTCAAATGTTCATAAATGACCAGCATGGTCGAATAATAATAAGGTAGAACAGTTGAAACTGGAGCAGCAGCACGGCCAGGTGGACTGGGGACAGCAAGGAGTCATCATGTCAGGTAGTCCTGGGGCATGGTCCTAGGGCTCAGGTCCTCCGAGAGAGAGAAGGAGAGAATTAGAGAACGCACACTTAGATTCACACAGGACACCGAATTGGACAGGAGAAGTACTCCAGATATAACAAACTGACCCCAGCCCCGACACATAAACTACTGCAGCATAAATACTGGAGGCTGAGACAGGAGGGGTCAGGAGACACTGTGGCCCCACCCAAGGACACCCCCGGACAGGGCCAAACAGGAAGGATATAACCCCACCCACTTTGCCAAAGCACAGCCCCCACACCACTAGAGGGATATCTTCAACCACCAACTTTACCATCCTGAGACAAAGCTGAGTATAGCCCGCAAAGATCTCCGCCATGGCACAACCCAAGGGGGGTGCCAACCCAGACAGGATGACCACATCAGTGAATCAACCCACTCAGGTGACGCACCCCCTCCAGGGACGGCATGAGAGAGCCCCAGTAAGCCAGTGACTCAGCCCCTGTAATAGGGTTAGAGGCAGAGAATCCCAGTGGAAAGAGGGGAACCGGCCAGGCAGAGACAGCAAGGGTGGTTCGTTGCTCCAGAGCCTTTCCGTTCACCTTCCCACTCCTGGGCCAGACTACACTCAATCATATGACCCACTGAAGAGATGAGTCTTCAGTAAAGACTTAAAGGTTGAGACCGAGTTTGCGCCTCTGACATGGGTAGGCAGACCGTTCCATAAAAATGGAGCTCTATAGGAGAAAGCCCTGCCTCCAGCTGTTTGCTTAGAAATTCTAGGGACAATTAGGAGGCCTGCGTCTTGTGACCGTAGCGTAGGTGTAGGTATGTACGGCAGGACCAAATCAGAGAGATAGGTAGGAGCAAGCCCATGTAATGCTTTGTAGGTTAGCAGTAAAACCTTGAAATCAGCCCTTGCTTTGACAGGAAGCCAGTGTAGGGAGGCCAGCACTGGAATAATCTGATCAAATTTTCTGGTTCTAGTCAGGATTCTAGCAGCCGTTTCCGGGTAGCCGGAAAGTAGAGCATTGCAGTAGTCTAACCTAGAAGTGACAAAAGCATGGATTCATTTTTCTGCATCATTTTTGGACAGAAAGTTTCTGATTTTTGCAATGTTACGTAGATGGAAAAAAGCTGTCCTTGAAATGGTCTTGATATGTTCTTCAAAAGAGAGATCAGGGTCCAGAGTAACGCCGAGGTCCTTCACAGTTTTATTTGAGATGACTGTACAACCATTAAGATTAATTGTCAGATTCAACAGAAGATCTCTTTGTTTCTTGGGACCTAGAACAAGCATCTCTGTTTTGTCCGAGTTTAAAAGTAGAAAGTTTGCTGCCATCCACTTCCTTATGTCTGAAACACATGCTTCTAGCGAGGGCAATTTTGGGGCTCCACCATGTTTCATTGAAATGTACAGCTGTGTGTCATCCGCATAGCAGTGAAAGTTAACATTATGTTTTCGAATAACATCCCCAAGAGGTAAAATATATAGTGAAAACAACAGTGGTCCTAAAACGGAACCTTGAGGAACACCGAAATTTACAGTTGATTTGTCAGAGGACAAACCATTCACAGAGACAAACTGATATCCTTCCGACAGATAAGATCTAAACCAGGCCAGAACTTGTCCGTGTAGACCAATTTGGGTTTCCAATCTCTCCAAAAGAATGTGGTGATCGATGGTATCAAAAGCAGCACTAAGGTCTAGGAGCACGAGGACAGATGCAGAGCCTCGGTCCGATGCCATTAAAATGTCATTTACCACCTTCACAAGTGCCGTCTCAGTGCTATGATGGGGTCTAAAACCAGACTGAAGCATTTCGTATACATTGTTTGTCTTCAGGAAGGCAGTGAGTTGCTGAGCAACAGCCTTTTCTAAGATTTTTGGAAGATTCGATATAGGCCGATAGTTTTTATATTTTCTGGGTCAAGGTTTGACTTTTTCAAGAGAGGCTTTATTACTGCCACTTTTAGTGAGTTTGGTACACATCCGGTGGATAGAGAGCTGTTTATTATGTTCAACATAGGAGGGCCAAGCACAGGAAGCAGCTCTTTCAGTAGTTTAGTTGGAATAGGGTCCAGTAAGCAGCTTGAAGGTTTAGAGGCCATGATTATTTTCATCATTGTGTCAAGAGATATAGTACTAAAACACTTGAGCGTCTCTCTTGATCCTAGGTCCACGCAGAGTTGTGCAGACTCAGGACAACTGAGCTTTGAAGGAATACGCAGATTTAAAGAGGAGTCTGTAATTTGCTTTCTAATAATCATAATTTTTTCCTCAAAGAAGTTCATGAATTTATCACTGCTAAAGTGAAAGTCATCCTCTTGGGGAATGCTGCTTTTTAGTTAGCTTTGCAACAGTATCAAAAAGGAATTTTGGATTGTTCTTATTTTCCTCAATTAAGTTAGAAAAATAGGATGATCGAGCAGCAGTAAGGGCTCTTCGGTACTGCACGGTACTGTCTTTCCAAGCTAGACGGAAGACTTCCAGTTTGGTGTGGCGCCATTTCCGTTCCAATTTTCTGGAAGCTTGCTTCAGAGCTCGGGTATTTTCTGTGTACCAGGGAGCTAGTTTCCTATGAGAAATGTTTTTAGTTTTTAGGGGTGCAACTGCATCTAGGGTATTGCGCAAGGTTAAATTGAGTTCCTCAGTTAGGTGGTTAACTGATTTTTGTTCTCTGGCGTCCTTGGGTAGACAGAGGGAATCTGGAAGGACATCAAGGAATCTTTGTGTTGTCTGTGAATTTATAGCATGACTTTTGATGTTCCTTGGTTGGGGTCTGAGCAGATTATTTGTTGCAATTGCAAACGTAATAAAATGGTGGTCAGATAGTCCTGGATTATGAGGAAAAACATTAAGATCCACAACATTTATTCCATGGGACAAAACTAGGTCCAGCGTATGACTGTGACAGTGAGTGGGTCCAGAGACATGTTGGACAAAACCCACTGAGTCGATGATGGCTCCGAAAGCCTTTTGGAGTGGGTCTGTGGACTTTTCCATGTGGATATTAAAGTCACCAAAGATTAGAATATTATCTGCTATGACTACAAGGTCCGATGGGAATTCAGGGAACTCAGTGCTAGTGGCAGACTCCACTATGCTGGCAGGCTGGCTAACAGCCTGCTGCCTGGCCTGCACCCTATTTCATTGTGGAGCTAGAGGAGTTAGAGCCATGTCTATGTTGGTAGATAAAATGAGAGCACCCCTCCAGCTTGGATGGAGTCCGTCACTCCTCAGCAGGTCATGCTTGGTCCTGTTTGTGGGTGAGTCCCAGAAAGAGGGCCAATTATCTACAAATTCTAACTTTTGGGAGGGGCAGAAAACAGTTTTCAACCAGCGATTGAGTTGTGAGACTCTGCTGTAGAGCTCATCACTCCCCCTAACTGGGAGGGGGCCAGAGACAATTACTCGATGCCGACACATCTTTCTAGCTGATTTACACGCAGAAGCTATGTTGCGCTTGGTGATCTCTGACTGTTTCATCCTAACATCGTTGGTGCCGACGTGGATAACAATATCTCTATACTCTCTACACTCGCCAGTTTTAGCTTTAGCCAGCACCATCTTCAGATTAGCCTTAACGTCGGTAGCCCTGCCCCCCAGTAAACAGTGTATGATCGCTGGATGATTAGTTGCTTGATTGACTAGCTAACCTCGATTAGCTACGTTCGGTTCATGTCCTTTCCAGATGCCACATTACTGACAAAAGTTTGAATGTATAAAAAAGATCTGTCACCGAGTGAAGGGAGACGTTAAGTAAAAATGTAATGTGTAAATGTTTATTCATAGTCTTTAACAGATCTAATTTAATGTATACGTTTCATGTTTCTCATGATCCTAACAACCTCACTCCATAAGATTCAGCCACTTGAGAATTGACTGAAAATGATGAAAGCACAGAGCGAGATGAAAGCTAAATTATTGTATTATTTTAAATGTTTTTTTGTTTTATTGTTCAAAGCTTTGAGGATCTTAGAAGAACTCCTGTTGAACCCCATCCTTTTAACAGTATACATACAATTTTCACCTGTTCCTCCGCAAACTGTCATACTGAGATCTCAGACACTGCAGGCTCCCAGCTACCATCTAATCAACGCAACTTTGATATTACCCCAGCCCTGGTTAGCCACCACTGGCTTTAAAAGCCACACCTAACACAATATCTGCCAATTAATTTCCAGCAATATTGCCCGTCTGTCCATCTGTGTGGTGCACGCATTTGTCTATTACTCCCGGTGTAGCCAGTTAATGTGATAACCTTCTTGTTGACAGAAATACTTTTACCAAAAGCTTATATGCAAACGTTGAAATTACACAAAATTGACATGGACTCAAAACATCCAATTTCATTGTTTTTCTATGAACAATTGTAATTTTGAGAGGTCAAGAAATATCTAAAACCGGGAAAAATGGAACTGAGAAAACAACATTTGGGAAAATATGAAACATAATTTAGAAAAATAATCACAGATTTTATAGACTGTAACTGTGTGCTGTTTTGGCAGAGTGAAAGTACAAGCACTTCCCACGTTCGAACACACACTCAAGAGATGTCCACATCACAGTGTTCCTCCAAAACCAAAATCTCATTCTCAGTCGCATTTCCTAATGAGGAGAATTGAAACCGAGGCTAAATCAGGAAGTTCAGCCTCCCTTTAAGGGCAACTGCATCATGAACTTTACCAAGTACCAAGATATCGTAGACAAAAACTTGATTGACTCTGCCAGGAATCGATCTTCCCAAGCACTAATCAAAATCCACAAAGAAATGGTTAACTGACCACAAAATCTACATTTTACAATGGTCATCTCAGTTTCCGGACCTGAAACCCAGTGAAAACCTGTGGATTGAAATGAAGATGACAGTCCATATGTACAGACAAAGTATATCAAGGATCTGTAATGACTCTGTATTGAGGAATAGTGTAAGATCACTCCCAAAGTGTTCTTCTCATAAAACATTTAGAAAAAGGCTCAGTGTCGTTATCCTCGCAAGAGGAGGGTGCTGGATTATTGAAAACAGGGTTGCCAATAATTAATATCCCTATGTTAATACCCCTATGTTGTTCCAAAAATCTCTTTCTCTGAGCAGTTGCATTAATATAAATAATATAAAGCTGAGCTCAGTATTTTGTATTATTTGTTATATACAGTCATTGTTGCTCATCTTGTGTATATATCTTTTGGCAGATTAGGTTAGATGAGGTTATACTTCATGGAGTTATACATCAAGTTTTATAACATTTTTCATAAACTGAATGGTTTATGAAAGTGAATTGTTGAAATGGTGTGTATGGTATCCTTGTTCTTTATTGTAAAGATACTTCTTTATCACTTATGGCGAGGGCTTTGACTCTGGCCCTGTACACACTCAAGTTGTACAACGGAGAGTTTTTCTGCACAAAAATAATTAGTGCTGTGGAGACAGCCAAATGGTTGTGTACAGTACTTTTTTTTTTGTGCAGACAAACTGTCCATTGTATCACCAACACAGTTGGTTATATGGGTTGCATAACATTAAATGTTGTAAGTCGCCAATTTGTAAGTCGCTCTGGATAAGAGCGTCTGCTAAATGACTTAAATGTAAATGTAAATGTAAATGTGTTAAATGTGCCTCTGATGCTGTAAAGACAGCAGATATTTATATAGGCTCATTTTTAAGCCATCTTGCAATTACGGTGTATAAGGAAATTCATATTTTCTACTGCTCTATTTGTCATATTGCTTTATCTTTTTCACATTAAGTCTTTATTTTCTGTGTGTTTATTTCACAGATTTCAGCTCTGTGTTTGTGCTGAAGGGACAGGATGTTCGTCTGGATGTCCAGGAAAATGTTCAACTGAGAGAGTTTGAGGTTTTCAAGTGGAGCTTCGGTTCAGCTATTATTGTAAGATGCGCTGACACATTGTCAGTGAGAGTGTCTCCTGGGTACAACAACAGGGTTGAGTTTTATAAGGGAAACTTCTCTCTGCTACTGAAGAACCTACAGCAAAATGACAGTGGAAAGTATACTGCAGTAGTGAGTGGTGACAAAGAAAATACTATTATTCTACACCAGTTAGTTCTCCAAGGTATGTTTGACAGTTTTTATAATTCATTATAACGTGACACAGTTACAGTATCAATCAATAGAGCTAAACATAGAGCTAAACATGGTGTTCAGGTTAGATGCATATTCATTAGTACTCTAGCTCCTGTACTCAGGTTAATACGTATATTAACTATAATGGGGTTCTATTTGTTTTCAGAGAGAGTTGAGTCTCCAGTCCTGACAGTTAACTTTAACTCCACCATCAATGTCTCCTGTAACATTGACTGTGACCTGCAGAGGTCAGAACACCTCTGTCACCTCCA
Organism: Oncorhynchus masou masou; assembly: GCF_036934945.1. Classification (NCBI taxonomy): domain Eukaryota; kingdom Metazoa; phylum Chordata; class Actinopteri; order Salmoniformes; family Salmonidae; genus Oncorhynchus; species Oncorhynchus masou. The sequence continues at coordinate 9,105,368 of NC_088214.1, forward strand.
GCTGTAACAGCAGCACCTGCTCTCAGGTGGGAGGAGAGAGTAGAGGGGCTGAGACCTCCACTGTCCCCCTGCTCTCTGTCTATGTGGCAGGGGGTTCCATCATCTGTAACCACAGCAACCAAGTCAGCTGGGCCAACGACACCAAGGAGATAGTGGAACTCTGTCCAATGAAATCTGGTAAGACACACACACACACACACACACACACACACACACACACACACACACACACACACACACACACACACACACACACACACACACACACACACACACGCATACACATACACACTGCACACAAATAGACATCTTAAATACTGTATGTCTGATGTACACTGAGTGTACAAAACATTAAGAACTATACTGACTATATATATGAATTAACATACGTGTGTGTGTGCTCACAAAACATTAAGAACACCTCCATATATTGAGTTTCACCCCAACTTTTACACTCAGAACAGCAGAAATTCATCCAGGAATGGACTCTACAAGGTGTCGAATGCGTTCCACAGGGATGCTGGCCCATGTTGACTCCAATGCTTCCCACAGTTGTGTCAAGTTGTGTGGATGTCCAAGCTCAACAATAAATTGTTCAGTTTGAAAAACCAAGCAGTATTGCAGTTCTTGACAAAACCAGTGTGCCTGGCACCTACTAGCATCCCCAGACACAGAGGAGGAAGTGCACAGAGGAGGAAGTGTCTAATCTGTGAGAGGAACTGTAACATATTGTCTGTTTGTTGTTAACCAGTGTCGCCCCCTGCTGGTAGCATGTCTATGTGCATGCTGAAGATCATCCTGGTGTCTGTGGGGCTGGTCATCATGATCTCTGCTGTCATCACTGTCCACATCAGGCACAGATTCCACTATGGATAGAATCATGTGTATTGTCTTTTAGACAACGTGATTCCTGCTCTGTGTCACTGTAAGATTAGGTCATAAAAGTAGTTTTTACATTTGTCAGTTGCTACATAAGTTATCAAAACGTAATATAACATAACATGGCGTTACATAATACAGTATCACATGACATGACATAGCATAGCATACAGTATCACATGACATAGCATAGCATACAGTATCACATGACATAGCATAGCATACAGTATCACATGACATAGCATAGCATACAGCATCACATGACATAGCATAGCATACAGTATCACATGACATAGCATAGCATACAGTATCACATGACATAGCATAGCATACAGTATCACATGACATAGCATAGCATACAGTATCACATGACATAGCATAGCATACAGTATCACATGACATAGCATAGCATACAGCATCACATGACATAGCATAGCATACAGTATCACATGACATAGCATAGCATACAGTATCACATGACATAGCATAGCATACAGTATCACATGACATAGCATAGCATACAGTATCACATGACATAGCATAGCATACAGTATCACATGTTTATGGGCCATTTGTTTCTTCTTAATACCCAGTATGATGAAATCAATTCAAATTTGAGATCCACAACATTTATTCCATGGGACAAAACTAGGTCCAGCGTATGACTGTGACAGTGAGTGGGTCCAGAGACATGTTGGACAAAACCCACTGAGTCGATGATGGCTCCGAAAGCCTTTTGGAGTGGGTCTGTGGACTTTTCCATGTGGATATTAAAGTCACCAAAGATTAGAATATTATCTGCTATGACTACAAGGTCCGATAGGAATTCAGGGAACTCAGTGAGGAACGCTGTATATGGCCCAGGAGGCCTGTAAACAGTAGCTATAAAAAGTGATTGAGTAGGCTGCATAGATTTCATGACTAGAAGCTCAAAAGACGAAAACGTCATTTTTTTGTAAATTGAAATATGCTATCGTAAATGTTGGCAACACCTCCGCCTTTGCGGGATGCACGGGGATATGGTCACTAGTGTAGCCAGGAGGTGAGGCCTCATTTAACACAGTAAATTCATCAGGCTTAAGCCATGTTTCAGTCAGGCCAATCACATCAAGATTATGATCAGTGATTAGTTCATTGACTATAATTGCCTTTGAAGTAAGGGATCTAACATTAAGTAGCCCTATTTTTTGAGATGTGAGGTATCATGATCTCTTTCAATAATGACAGGAATGGAGGTGGTCTTTATCCTAGTGAGATTGCTAAGACGAACACCGCCATGTTTAGTTTTGCGCAACCTAGGTCGAGGCACAGACACGGTCTCAATGGTGATAGCTGAGCTGACTACACTAACTGTGCTAGTGGCAGACTCCACTATGCTGGCAGGCTGGCTAACAGCCTGCTGCCTGGCCTGCACCCTATTTCATTGTGGAGCTAGAGGAGTTAGAGCCCTGTCTATGTTGGTAGATAAATGAGAGCACCCTCCAGCTTGGATGGAGTCCGTCACTCCTCAGCAGGTCAGGCTTGGTCCTGTTTGTGGGTGAGTCCCAGAAAGAGGGCCAATTATCTACAAATTCTAACTTTTGGGAGGGGCAGAAAACAGTTTTCAACCAGCGATTGAGTTGTGAGACTCTGCTGTAGAGCTCATCACTCCCCTAACTGGGAGGGGGCCAGAGACAATTACTCGATGCCGACACATCTTTCTAGCTGATTTACACGCAGAAGCTATGTTGCGCTTGGTGATCTCTGACTGTTTCATCCTAACATCGTTGGTGCCGACGTGGATAACAATATCTCTATACTCTCTACACTCGCCAGTTTTAGCTTTAGCCAGCACCATCTTCAGATTAGCCTTAACGTCGGTAGCCCTGCCCCCCAGTAAACAGTGTATGATCGCTGGATGATTAGTTGCTTGATTGACTAGCTAACCTCGATTAGCTACGTTGTTTCATGTCCTTTGCAGATGCCACATTACTGACAAAAGTTTGAATGTATAAAAAAGATCTGTCACCGAGTGAAGGGAGACGTTAAGTAAAAATGTAATGTGTAAATGTTTATTCATAGTCTTTAACAGATCTAATTTAATGTATACATTTCATGTTTCTCATGATCCTAACAACCTCACTCCATAAGATTCAGCCACTTGAGAATTGACTGAAAATTATGAAAGCACAGAGCGAGATGAAAGCTAAATTATTATATAATTTTAAATGTTTTTTTGTTTTATTGTTCAAAGCTTTGAGGATCTTAGAAGAACTCCTGTTGAACCCCATCCTTTTAACAGTATACATACAATTTTCACCTGTTCCTCCGCAAACTGTCATACTGAGATCTCAGACACTGCAGGCTCCCAGCTACCATCTAATCAACGCAACTTTGATATTACCCCAGCCCTGGTTAGCCACCACTGGCTTTAAAAAGCCACACCTAACACAATATCTGCCAATTAATTTCCAGCAATATTGCCCGTCTGTCCATCTGTGGTGCACGCATTTGTCTATTACTCCCGGTGTAGCCAGTTAATGTGATAACCTTCTTGTTGACAGAAATACTTTTACCAAAAGCTTATATGCAAACGTTGAAATTACACAAAATTGACATGGACTCAAAACATCCAATTTCATTGTTTTTCTATGAACAATTGTAATTTTGAGAGGTCAAGAAATATCTAAAACCGGGAAAAATGGAACTGAGAAAACAACATTTGGGAAAATATGAAACATAATTTAGAAAAATAATCACAGATTTTATAGACTGTAACTGTGTGCTGTTTTGGCAGAGTGAAAGTACAAGCACTTCCCACGTTCGAACACACACTCAAGAGATGTCCACATCACAGTGTTCCTCCAAAACCAAAATCTCATTCTCAGTCGCATTTCCTAATGAGGAGAATTGAAACCGAGGCTAAATCAGGAAGTTCAGCCTCCCTTTAAGGGCAACTGCATCAGGAACTTTACCAAGTACCAAGATATCGTAGACAAAAACTTGATTGACTCTGCCAGGAATCGATCTTCCCAAGCACTAATCAAAATCCGCAAAGAAATGGTTAACTGACCACAAAATCTACATTTTACAATGGCCATCTCAGTTTCCGGACCTGAAACCCAGTGAAAACCTGTGGATTGAAATGAAGATGACAGTCCATATGTACAGACAAAGTATATCAAGGATCTGTAATGACTCTGTATTGAGGAATAGTGTAAGATCACTCCCAAAGTGTTCTTCTCATAAAACATTTAGAAAAAGGCTCAGTGTCGTTATCCTCGCAAGAGGAGGGTGCTGGATTATTGAAAACAGGGTTGCCAATAATTAATACCCCTATGTTAACACCCTATGTTGTTCCAAAAATCTCTTTCTCTGAGCAGTTGCATTAATATAAATAATATAAAGCTGAGCTCAGTATTTTGTATTATTTGTTATATACAGTCATTGTTGCTCATCTTGTGTATATATCTTTTGGCAGA
>NC_088214.1:9110207-9142945 GCF_036934945.1 Oncorhynchus masou masou
CTACCAAACACAACAGGTACAGGACCACAAAAGCAGCCACAAGAAAACAGGAACGAAGTCTAGTAAAAAAACGGAGGAAACACACTCCTCTAATAAACTAACGTGCGTGAAAAACAGACCCGAAATAAACCTGCTTAACAGTAAAAAAAGCGCAACCCAAACCAACGACAGTAACACAAGCAATCCCGCACAAAACCTAGCGGGTAGGGCGAGATTAAATACCCCACTGATTAGCTAAACCAGACACAGGTGAACACAAGACAGACAGAACCAAACGAAAAAGAAAAGGGATCGGTGGCAGCTAGTAGGCCGGTGGCGACGACGACCGCTGAGCGCTGCCCGAACAGGGAGAGGAGCCACCTTTTGGTGGAAGTCGTGACAGGCATGCAGTATCAAGTCTCTCCCTCACACCTGGCATGCAGTATCAAGTCTCTCCCTCACACCTGGCATTCAGCAGTAAGTCTCTCCCTCACACCTGGCATGCAGTATCAAGTCTCTCCCTCACACCTGGCATTCAGCAGGAAGTCTCTCCCTCACACCTGGCATTCAGCAGGAAGTCTCTCCCTCACACCTGGCATTCAGCAGTAAGTCTCTCCCTCACACCTGGCATGCAGCAGGAAGTCTCTCCCTCACACCTGGCATTCAGCAGGAAGTCTCTCCCTCACACCTGGCATTCAGCAGGAAGTCTCTCCCTCACACCTGGCATTCAGCAGGAAGTCTCTCCCTCACACCTGGCATGCAGCAGGAAGTCTCTCCCTCACACATGGCATTCAGCAGGAAGTCTCTCCCCTCACACCTGGCATTCAGCAGGAAGTCTCTCCCTCACACCTGGCATTCAGCAGGAAGTCTCTCCCTCACACCTGGCATTCAGCAGGAAGTCTCTCCCTCACACCTGGCATGCAGCAGGAAGTCTCTCCCTCACACCTGGCATTCAGCAGGAAGTCTCTCCCTCACACCTGGCATGCAGCAGGAAGTCTCTCCCTCACACCTGGCATTCAGCAGGAAGTCTCTCCCTCACACATTAGACTGTGAATAACATAAAGTTCAAAATAAACTACAAAATACTTTTTTTGAAATTAAAATACATGCATTTTGTGTTTTGAAATGCATTTATAAGTATCTGGCCCAAACAGCAGCAACATTCTAACAATTACAGAAACGTTTTACTTACTATGACTGTGATATTTTGTTGTTTTTCTACCGTAGTTAAATGCACTGTCACTCTGGATAAGACTGTCTACTAAATTAGCAAAATGTAAATGTATATGTGAAAATGAACTGCAGAGCACACTGGGTATTGTGATTGACCTTGTTTCGGGGTCATGTCTAGATGGGATAGCCTCGTACGAACAGTCCTGATCTCATGAACTCACGAGGCTATAGATGGGCTACAGCTTAACCTAATTCTCCTAACCTGCTATGTTAATTCTTCTAACATGCTACGTTAATTCTCCTAACCTGCTACGTTAATTCTCCTAACCTGCTGCGTACGTTCTCCTACACCTGCTACTAAAAGTCAATTTGGACACAAGCTGTATCCTCTTCGACAACACCTCATTGGAATAATTGTCCATTTATATTAAGTTAATTTAGCAGTAGCTCTTATCACACCATAGTGCCATCAGACTTCTGATCCCCCTCCTCCTCTTCCTCCCCTCCTCCTCTTCTCCCTCTTTCACTTCCCCTCTTCTTTTTCCTTCTCCTCCTCTTCCACCTCCTCCTCTTCCACCTCCTCTTCTCCTCCTCCCCCTCCTCCTCATCTTCTCCTGCTTCTACTTTCCCCTCTTCCACTTCCTCCTCCTCCTCTTCCTCCTCCTCCCCTCTTCCCCCTCCTCCTCTTCCTCCTCCTCTCCTCTTCCCCCTCCTCCTCTTCCTCCTCCTCCTCTTCCTCCTCCTCTCCTCTTCCCTCTCCTCCTCTTCCTCCTCCTCTCCTCTTCCCCCTCCTTCCCTCGCCCTCCTCTCCTCTTTCCCCTCTTCCCCTACCCAGGCCAGTTGTTTTACACTCGTTGTTGTTGGAACAATCCTCTGTCCAATTGTTGGTAGGTCTTTAATCCATCCTGCTGATATCCCAATAATGCAGCACAGCGAAGTGTGTGTGTGTGTGTGTGTGTGTGTGTGTGTGTGTGTGTGTGTGTGTGTGTGTGTGTGTGTGTGTGTGTGTGTGTGTGTGTGTGTGTGTGTGTGTGTGTGTGTGCATAGCTCGTCATGGCCGCTCCTAATAGGATCTAATGTATTAACCCTGATGACAGTACTGCCAGCTGTCACCAGAGCCCCCTACTGGCTAGAGAAAGAGAGAGAGAGAGAGAGAGAGAGAGAGAGAGAGAGAGAGAGAGAGAGAGAGAGAGAGAGAGAGAGAGAGAGAGAAATACCGTGTGTGTGCCTGGAAAGTGTGGTGCTCTTAGTCCTGTGTGGAATGATAGAGAGAGCTTCATCGCAGAAACCCCCTAAAGTGCTTTATCCGAGGAGGACAACGACTGCCTTCTGCCCTTTGTTTTGGCCAACCTCCACTTCCTCCACCTACTCCCTTTTCTCTCAATCCATCTCTTCCCCAATTCAGTCTTTTTTCTCACTTTCATTCTTCAGTCCCTCCCTTCTCTCCAAGGCTCTCTGTTTCCATATCTCCTCCCCCGTCTTCTATCTTTCCGTCTCCTACCGTCCGGTCTGTCGCGTGTCCCATATAGACCTTGCTCTTTATGGCTGAGGGAAGTGACCAGCCAGGGACTCTGGTGGAGTGAGTGACCAGCCAGGGATTCTGGTGGAGTGAGTGACCAGCCAGGGATTCTGGTGGAGTGAGTGACCGGCCAGGGACTGTGGAGGACTTTACGTGGGAGTAAGGATGGCGGTGAACTTTACGGAGGTTTGGGGTCGGGTAAAGAATGTGTGTGCGCAGAACGGGCTCCTCATCCTGTCTGTGTTGGCCGTTGTCATTGGCTGCATGATGGGGTTCCACCTGCAGGCAAGCAGCTATCAGACCAGGTCAGTGTCAAACAAACACCTGCAGGTTGTCCTGTTCCCTCCCCCCAATCAAAACCCTCCCTTCAAAAGTTATCCCTACCTTCCCTAAAGGACCTGTTCCCTCACCCCACCGTCCCTAAAGGACCTGTTCCCTCGCCCTACATTCCCTAAAGGACCTGTTCCCTCGCCCCCACCCTCCCTAAAGGACCTGTTCCCGCCCCCACCCTCCCTAAAGGACCTGTTCCTTCGCCCCACCGTCTCTAAAGGACCTGTTCCTTCGCCCCACCCTCCCTAAAGGACCTGTTCCCTCGCCCCACCCTCCCTAAAGGACCCTGTTCCTTCGCCCCACCCTCCCTAAAGGACCCTGTTCCCTCGCCCAACCATCCCTAAAGGACCCTGTTCCTCGCCCCACCCTCCCTAAAGGGCCTGTTCCCCACCTTCCCTAAAGGACCTGTTCCCCGCCCCACCGTCCCTAAAGGACCTGTTCCTTCGCCCCACCCTCACTAAAGGACCTGTTCCTTCGCCCCACCCTCCCTAAAGGAACCTGTTCCCTCGCCCCATCATCCCTAAAGGACCTGTTCCTTCGCCCCACCCTCCCTAAAGGACCCTGTTCCTCTGCCCCACCCTCCCTAAAGAACCCTGTTCCTTCGCCCCACCCTCCCTAAAGGACCTGTTCCTTCGCCCCACCCTCCCTAAAGGACCCTGTTGGTCCTCCCTGTCCACTGGTCCCTCTGTCCCCTGTTGGTCCTCCCTGTCCAGAGGTCCCTCTGTGCCCTGTTGGTCCTCCCTGTCCACAGGTCCCTCTGTCCCCTGTTGGTCCTCCCTGTCCACTGGTCCCTCTGTCCTCTGTTGGTCCTCCCTGTCCACTGGTCCCTCTGTCCCCTGTTGGTCCTCCCCTGTCCACTGGTCCCTCTGTCCCCTGTTGGTCCTCCCTGTCCACTGGTCCCTCTGTCCCCTGTTGGCCCTACCTGTCCACTGGTCACTCTGTCCCCTGTTGGTCCTCCCTGTACACTGGTCCCTCTGTCCCCTGTTGGTCCTCCCTGTCCACTGGTCCCTCTGTCCCCTGTTGGTCCTCCCTGTCCACTGGTCCCTCTGTCCCCTGTTGGTCCTACCTGTCCACTGGTCCCTCTGTCCCCTGTTGGTCCTACCTGTCCACTGGTCCCTCTGTCCCCCTAGCCCTGAAAAACACCCCTCAGTGTCCTCCAAAAAAATACCCCAAAACACACCACATACCTATAACCCACATTGTTGTCCTAGCAAGTGACAATACCAACCTTATTTCACCTGTGTGATTGAAGGGTGAGCAAAATTGTTTGAATGACGTCTTTGAACGTCTTTTGAACGTTTTTTGTGTTGCAGCTATAACGTTTTGTGTTGCAGCTCGGTCTGTGAGTGTTACAGTACGTCTTTTGAACGTTTTGTGTTGCAGCTAGAACGTTTTGTGTTGCAGCTCGGTCTGTGAGTGTTACAGTACGTCTTTTGAATGTTTTGTGTTGCAGCTAGAACGTTTTGTGTTGCAGCTAGATCTGTGAGTGTTACAGTACGTCTTTTGAACGTTTTGTGTTGCAGCTAGGTCTGTGAGTGTTACAGTACGTGTTTTGAACGTTTTGTGTTGCAGCTAGGTCTGTGAGTGTTACAGTACGTGTTTTGAACGTTTTGTGTTGCAGCTAGGTCTGTGAGTGTTACAGTACGTGTTTTGAACGTTTTGTGTTGCAGCTAGGTCTGTGAGTGTTACAGTACGTGTTTTGAACGTTTTGTGTTGCAGCTAGGTCTGTGAGTGTTACAGTACGTGTTTGAGAACTGAGGTGGGTAGAGAAAGAGGGGGACCTATAAGCTCTATAAGCTGTTGCTGTACAGACAAGCTCAGTAATGTTGCAGTACCAATGGCTGCTGTAGTTTAGCGGCTAGACCTGATGCTACAGTGCTTCACGGCTCTGTCTCTAGGATGACACTGCTCAGACTGACTTACGGAAAGAGACACTGTTTCTGTTTACAAAATAGCTGGGTTGCTCAGCCCAAAAATTATATACAAATTCTAGCACTTCCAGACACTTCAACTCATGTGGTGATTCATGCTGTTGGGTAATGCCAACGGATCCTGGATCCCGGATCGCGTCCCTGTAGATTTGTTTGGCTTCACTTGTCCTGTCTGTGAACAAAACAGGCGACTTCTCATCGGTCTCAGACTTCTCATCGGTCTCAGACTTCACCTCTGTCTCAGACTTCTCATCGGTCTCAGACTTCACCTCTGTCTCAGACTTCACCTCTGTCTCAGACTTCTCATCGGTCTCAGACTTCTCATCGGTCTCAGACTTCTCATCGGTCTCAGACTTCACCTCTGTCTCAGACTTCTCATCTGTCTCAGACTTCACCTCTGTCTCAGACTTCTCATCGGTCTCAGACTTCTCATCGGTCTCAGACTTCTCATCGGTCTCAGACTTCACCTCTGTCTCAGACTTCACCTCTGTCTCAGACTTCTCATCGGTCTCAGACTTCTCATCGGTCTCAGACTTCACCTCTGTCTCAGACTTCTCATCGGTCTCAGACTTCACCTCTGTCTCAGACTTCTCATCGGTCTCAGACTTCACCTCTGTCTCAGACTTCTCATCGGTGTCAGACTTCAACTCTGTCTCAGACTTCTCATCGGTCTCAGACTTCACCTCTGTCTCAGACTTCTCATCGGTCTCAGACTTCACCTCTGTCTCAGACTTCTCATCGGTCTCAGACTTCTCATCGGTCTCAGACTTCACCTCTGTCTCAGACTTCTCATCGGTCTCAGACTTCACCTCTGTCTCAGACTTCTCATCGGTCTCAGACTTCACCTCTGTCTCAGACTTCACCTCTGTCTCAGACTTCTCATCTGTCTCAGACTTCACCTTTGTCTCAGACTTCACCTCTGTCTCAGACTTCACCTCTGTCTCAGACTTCACCTCTGTCTCAGACTTCACCTCTGTCTCAGACTTCTCATCTGTCTCAGACTTCACCTCTGTCTCAGACTTCACCTCTGTCTCAGACTTCTCATCGGTCTCAGACTTCACCTCTGTCTCAGACTTCTCATCGGTCTCAGACTTCACCTCTGTCTCAGACTTCTCATCGGTCTCAGACTTCTCATCGGTCTCAGACTTCTCATCGGTCTCAGACTTCTCATCGGTCTCAGACTTCACCTCTGTCTCAGACTTCTCATCGGTCTCAGACTTCTCATCGGTCTCAGACTTCTCATCGGTCTCAGACTTCACCTCTGTCTCAGACTTCTCATCGGTCTCAGACTTCTCATCGGTCTCAGACTTCTCATCGGTCTCAGACTTCTCATCGGTCTCAGACTTCACCTCTGTCTCAGACTTCTCATCGGTCTCCAGACTTCACCTCTGTCTCAGACTTCACCTCTGTCTCAGACTTCTCATCGGTCTCAGACTTCTCATCGGTCTCAGACTTCTCATCGGTCTCAGACTTCACCTCTGTCTCAGACTTCTCATCGGTCTCAGACTTCTCATCGGTCTGATAATTGATGAGAGTAACGATTGCTAGTGGCTGTTGAGGCTTTGCTGTCAGTCACATAGATGGGCTAAAACGCAGCACACTGGTGTTATTGGCTGTTTACTTGTTCTTTTTTTAATGTATTTGTATAGTGCTGATGGGGACACAGAGAGGAAGGCAGATGCAGAGTAGTGGTGGGTTCGGGTCGGGTCGGGTCGGGATACCTAACCAGTACCCACGCTGTAGGTGACGTGCTGCAGGCGGCAGCGTTTCCGCTCGACATTCAATGTTTATCAGATACATGACAGAATATACTGTAATTACTGTAATTAGTTTGAGGGCATCCTGTTCAAGTTCCCTTTACAAAGATAATTACTGCACACAATGTACACAATCAGCTGTGCTAATGTTACACATGTAGTGTGCAACACTCAATCAGTCCTGTGTGTTATGAAAATAAACTTTGAAATTGTGTACCAGTGTGTCATCACAATAATTGCTGTAATGAAACAAGAAATTGGCTCATTATGTTGTATACCGGTGTGTCATTATAATGATTGATGCAATTAAACAAGAATGTATGTATAATTTGATACAGAGGACAGAGCACTCCCCCATTCTCATCGACGAGGCTGCAATGGAGCAGATTGAGAACTTCAAGTTCCTTCAAGTTCCACATCAACAACAAACTAACATGGTCCAAGCACACCAAGACAGTCGTGAAGTGGGCACGACAAAACCTATTCCCCCTCAGGAGACTGAAAAGATTTGGCATGGGTCCTCAGATCTTCAGAAGGTTCTACAGCTGCACCATCGAGAGCATCCCGACTGGGTGCATCACTGCCTGGTATGGCAACTGCTTGGCCAACAACTGCAAGGAACTACAGAGGGTAGTGCGAACGGCACAGTACATCACTGGGGCTATGCTTCCTGCCATCAAGGACCTCTATACCAGGCGGTGTCAGAGGAAGGCCCTAAAAATTGTCAAAGACTCCAGCCACCCTAGTCATAGACTGTTCTCTCTGCTACCGCTCGGCAAGCGGTACCGGAGCACCAAGTCTAGGTTCAAGAGGCTTCTAAACAGCTTCTACCCCCAAGCCATAAGACTCCTGAACACCTAATCAAATGGCTACTCAGACTATTTGCATTGCCCCCTCCCCTTTTTTACACTGCTGCCACTCTCTGTTGTCATCATCTATGCACAGTCACTTTAATAACTATATCTACATGTACATATTACCTCAACTAACCGGTGCCACAGACATTGACTCTGTACCGCTAACCCCTGTATACAGTCTCTATTGTTATTTTTACTGCTGCTCTTTAATTACTTGTTACTTTTATTTCTTCTTCTTATCCATATTTTTTTTAACTGCATTGTTGGTTAGGGGCTCATAAGTAAGCATTTCCCTGTAAGGTGAATTCCTGATGTGTTCGGCGCATGTGATTTTGATTAGATGTAGGATCTTAATTTGAGCCAGTTCGCTACAGCAGGAAAATAATCCTACAGCAACAAGACATGCAAATTATTATGCTAATTATAATTCATGGATCTTTTTGAAAGGTTTGATACAATTTTCGTAAAGGAAAATCAAGTCAGAAATTTCAAAGTCGAAGTTACAAACTTCAGAAGCCTTATTAAAAAGTTATCCTGCAACAGGATGATCAAATTAAGACCCTACATATGTGACGCTATACATTATATATAAATACATGTATACGTCCGAAGATGACCGGCTCTCTGCAGAGAGTAATGGATCATATTAGAAAAGCAAGGTTTCTTAGGGACGAAATACTGTGAAGTTACAAAACAACATTCCCTTCACACCCCCACTCTCCCACCCCCTCTCAAAGGTTGGCTCTTCAAAGTAGCCAACCTTTGCCTTGAGTGACAGCTTTGCACATTATTGGAATTCTCTCAACCAGCTTCATCTGGAATGCTTTTCCAACAGTGTTGAAGGAGTTTCCACATATGCTGAGCACTTGATGGCTGCTTTTCCTTCACTCTGCGGTCCCAACTCATTCCAAACCATCTCAATTGGGTTGAGGTCGGGTGATTGTGGAGGCCAGGTCATCTAATGGAGCACTCCATCACTCTCCTTATTGGTCAAATAGCCCTTACACAGCCTGGAGTTGTGTTGGTTCATTGTCTTGTTGAAAAAGAAATGACAGTCCCACTAAGCACAAACCAGACGGGATGGCGTATCGCTGCAGAATGCTGTTGTAGCCATGCTGGTTAAGTGTGCCTTGAATTCTAAATAAATCACAGACTGTGTCACCAGCAAAGCACCCCCACACCATCACACAGTGTCTTCTGAACAGTTGAGATGTGTCTGTTACTTGAACTCGGTGAAGAATTTATTTAGGCTGCAATTTCTGAGGCTGGTAACTCTAATGAACTTATCCTCTGCGGCTGAGGTAACTCTGTGTCTTCCTTTCCTGTGGTGGTCCTCATGAGAGACAGTTTCATCATAGAGCTTGATGGTTTTTGCTACTGCAGTTGAAGAAACTTTCAAAGTTCTTGACATTTTCCGTATTGACTGACCTTCATGTCTTAAAGTAATGATGGACTGTCGTTTCTCTTTGCTTATTTGAGCTGTTCTTGCCATAATATGGACTTGGTATTTTACCAAATCTTCTGTGTACCACCCCTACATTTTCAGAACACAACTGACTTGCTCAAATGCATAGAGAATGAAAGAATGTCCACAAATGAACTTTTAACAAGGCACATCTATTAATTAAAATGCATTCCAGGTGACTACCTCATGAAGCTGGTTGAGAGAATACCAAGAGTGTGCAAAGCTGTCATCAAGGCAAAGGGTGGGTACTTCAAAGAATCTCAAATATAAAATAGATTTTGATTTGTTTAACACTATTTTAGTTACTACATGATTCCATGTGTTATTTCATAGTTTTGATGTCCTCACTATTATTCTACAATGTAGAAAATAGTAAAAATGAAGAAAAAAAACTTGAATTAGTAGGTGTTGCCAAACGTTGACTGGTCCTGTATGAATCCTTCCTGTTGATTTCCTTTGAACATCCTGTTCCTTCAATGCACAATGTTTTAAACATTAGTCCCAAAAACATGCAGTCGTGTAAGTGGGGGAGGAGACTCTGGAGAGAACATTATAGTGGGGGAGAAGACTCTGGAGAGAACATTATAGTGGGGGAGGAGACTCTGGAGAGTACATTATAGTGGGGGAGGAGACTCTGGAGAGTACATTATAGTGGGGGAGAAGACTCTGGAGAGTACATTATAGTGGGGGAGGAGACTCTGGAGAGAACATTATAGTGGAGGAGGAGACTCTGGAGAGAACATTATAGTGGTGGAGGAGACTCTGGAGAGAACATTATAGTGGAGGAGGAGACTCTGGAGAGAACATTATAGTGGGGGAGGAGACTCTGGAGAGAACATTATAGTGGAGGAGGAGACTCTGGAGAGAACATTATAGTGGGGGAGGAGACTCTGGAGAGAACATTATAGTGGAGGAGGAGACTCTGGAGAGAACATTATAGTGGGGAGGAGACTCTGGAGAGAACATTGTAGTGGGGGAGGAGACTCTGGAGAGAACATTATAGTGGAGGAGGAGACTCTGGAGAGAACATTATAGTGGGGGAGGAGACTCTGGGAGAGAACATTATAGTGGGGGAGGAGACTCTGGAGAGAACATTATAGTGGGGGAGGAGACTCTGGAGAGAACATTATAGTGGGGAGGAGACTCTGGAGAGTACATTATAGTGGGGGAGGAGACTCTGGAGAGAACATTATAGTGGGGAGGAGACTCTGGAGAGAACATTATAGTGGTGGAGGAGACTCTGGAGAGAACATTATAGTGGGGGAGGAGACTCTGGAGAGAACATTATAGTGGGGGAGGAGACTCTGGAGAGTACATTATAGTGGGGGAGGAGACTCTGGAGAGTACATTATAGTGGGGGAGGAGACTCTGGAGAGTACATTATAGTGGAGGAGGCGACTCTGGAGAGTACATTATAGTGGGGGAGGAGACCCTGGAGAGTACATTATAGTGGGGGAGGAGACTCTGGAGAGTACATTATAGTGGAGGAGGAGACTCTGGAGAGTACATTATAGTGGGGGAGGAGACTCTGGAGAGAACATTATAGTGGAGGAGGAGACTCTGGAGAGTACATTATAGTGGTGGAGTAGACTCTGGAGAGTGCATTATAGTGGAGGAGGAGACTCTGGAGAGTACATTATAGTGGGGGAGGAGACTCTGGAGAGAACATTATATCAGGCACAGAATAGAATAATAATAGAAAAATTAACATGGTGTAAGAGGGCTCTCTGGTGCTTTGGGAAGGTTTGTGTTTTTCTGTAGTTCCTCAATAGCTACTCTTCTGTCTATTCATTTTTGTTAAAAACATACCTTTTCAAATGTGCTGTGTTTCTGCTCGACCTGGTGGAGATAGATCTGCAGTACCACAAGCCCCTCTAGATTGTCTCTCAGAAATATCCAGTCCTTTCTTAGTTTCCATGGCTGACCAAGTTGGATGTGGTTGGTTGTTGTTACTGTGCCGTGCACTTCCTTCCTACTTTCTGTTATGGCTGTGGTCTCCTTGACAAAGGCCCCTAGGTCAGTTCTACAGTTCTACAGTTCCAAATCATCTTCAAACACAGACAATCTCAGTCGTAGTAGGGAATCCAGTAGCATTATTTGACATAGATTAGGCTGTACTATGGAGGAAAAGCAAAGCAAATGTTTGAGTGGTAAGCAAGATCATACTGTTATTTCAGCCAATGCATGGCTCTCTCTCTCTCTCTCTATTCCTACATCTTGTGAGGTATAGTGGTTAGAAAATGGCTGATTAGGACATGGGATGGTCATGAGTGCAGGAGGGATAGCCAGAATTGTATAGCAAATAGGAGTTGAGGAGTGACTCCTTTCAAGAGTGGATAGGTACACAGTGCACTGCCTACAACCTCCACTCTCCCACCTCCACTCTCCCACCTCCACTCTCCCACCCCACTCTTCGTATTCCCCTCTCCCACCCCACCCCACTCTCCCACCCCACTCTTCGTATTCCCCTCTCCCACCCCCACTCTCCCACCCCCACTCTTTGTATCCCTCTCTCCCACACCCGCTCCTACACCCCCTCTCCCACCCCACTCTCCCACCCCCACTCTTCCACCACCACTCTTCGTATCCCGCTCTTCGTATCCCCCTCTCCCACCCCCACTCCTCCACCACCACTCTCCCACCCCCACTCTTCGTATCCCGCTCTTCGTATCCCCCTCTCCCACCCCCACTCCTCCACCACCACTCTTCGTATCCCCCTCTCCCACCCCCACTCTTCCACCACCACTCTTCGTATCCCACTCTCCCACCCCCACTCCTCCACCCCCACTCTTCGTATCCCCCTCTCCCACCCCCACTCCTCCACGCCCACTCTTCGTATCCCCCTCTCCCACCCCCACTCCTCCACCACCACTCTTCGTATCCCCCTCTCCCTCCCCCACTCTTCCACCCCCTCTCTTCGTATCCCCCTCTCCCACCCCCACTCCTCCACCCCCACTCCTCCACCACCACTCTTCGTATCCCACTCTCCCACCCCCACTCCTCCACCCCCACTCTTCGTATCCCCCTCTCCCACCCCCACTCCCCCACCCCCACTCCTCCACCACCACTCTTCGTATCCCACTCTCCCACCCCCACTCCTCCACCCCCACTCTTCGTATCCCACTCTCCCACCCCCACTCTCCCACCACCAGTCTTCGTATCCCACTCTTCGTATCCCCCTCTCCCACCCCCACTCCTCCACCCCCACTCCTCCACCCCCACTCTTCGATCCCACTCTCCCACCCCCACTCTCCCACCACCAGTCTTCGTATCCCGCTCTTCGTATCCCCCTCTCCCACCCCCACTCCTCCACCCCCACTCTTCGTATCCCCCTCTCCCACCCCCCACTCCTCCACCCCCACTCTTCGTATCCCCCTCTCCCACCCCCACTCTCCCACCCCCACTCTCCCACCACCAGTCTTCGTATCCCGCTCTTCGTATCCCCCTCTCCCACCCCCACTCCTCCACCCCCACTCTTCGCATCCCCCTCTCCATTGCATAGGAGTGACACGACCTGACGTAAGACAATGTACAGTACAACGTCTACAGGATCACACACATATCGAGGGAGGAAAAGTTGAATGTTTGTTTGCTCCGTATTTCTCGTATTTGTTTCTCACACAGAGCGATAGCAATGGTTTCTATGCACCATAACAAGGGTAGTTATTCCCCAGCTTGACCCTTATTGCAGCTCTTTCCTTTTCTTAACGATGTTACCCACTGTGTAATTCAAACTCAGAATGCTCTGGTCTAGTCAATGGCAGAAGGATAATCTAATATAATCTGTGGATTCCTTTATTGGCCAGATTAACCCGATTAATTTGCTTCATTTGAGAGACTGGAAAGACATGTCATGCCTTTAACAGCAACGGGCTCAAACTGAACTCTGAGTACCAAATGGCACCCTATCCACTATAGAGTGCACTTTTTTTGACCAGGGCCGATAGGGCTCTAGTCAAAAGTAGTGCACTATATAGGAAATAGGGTGCCATTTGGTACTCAGTCCTGATCTCCCCAAATCTAGATATCCACTTAAAATACTTTAAAAGCCTCTGAGCTACTCTAAGTACTTCTCCGCCCTTTGACTCCCCTAACAGATGCATGAGGTCATTTCTATGTTAAAGGACCCAGAGAACCAACATGTAGAGAGAACGACATTCATATCATTGCATTTCTGTACAGTACAGATTAGGGAGCCATGATGAAATTCCGTTGATGAAAAAACCCCTAACCCCGTACGACGCTGGCGCCAATTGTGCGTTGCCCGATGGGACTCCCAATCATGGCCGTATGTGATACAGCCTGGATTCGAACCAGGTACTATAGTGACGCCTCGGGGCTGAGATGCAGTGCTTTAGACCGCTGCATCTAGGAGCAGATATTTAACAGAGTTTTGGGAAATTCTGCTTGTGAATAAAGTTGAATGGTTCGTTAAACTTTGAAATCAAAGTTTTTTTGTTTGGCATCCGTTATTGTGGAATTGCCCTTGACAACGGGAACCATCAGGTGTTAGTAATCAAGAATAATCAAGAATCAAGGATCAACGTCCCAGAATGTCACTGGGTTTTTCATTCATTAACATTTGTATTAAGGAGCTATAACTGTGTGTGTTTGCCACATGCCAGCCTGTTTGTCCCGTGGCGGCAGATGCCAGGGCCCGATGCCAGCCTGTTTGTCCTGTGGCGGCAGATGCCAGGGCCCGATGCCAGCTGTTTGTGTGCGTGTGTGTGTTTTTCACGCAAGTCCAATAGACGTGTACACACACACACACACACACACACACACACACACACACACACACACACACACACACACACACACACACACACACACACACTAATCAGCCTGACATTTGACTGCAGTGATCCTGATCTAAAAAAGGCAAACTAAGCTCTCCCTCTCCTCCTGCCTTTCTCCCCTCCCTCTCTTTCTGACCCCCCCTTCCTAATACTAAACCGTAGCTAAAGCTCTTCAGCAGTTTTATTGTTTTATTGTGTTCAAATGTATATTCTCTCTCTCTCTCTCTCTCTCTCTCTCTCTCTCTCTCTCTCTCTCTCTCTCTCTCTCTCTCTCACTCTCCTATTCCCCTCCCTCTCTCTCTCCCCTCCCCTCTCCCCCTCTCTCTCTCTCTCTCTCTCTCTCTCTCTCTCTCTCTCCTCTCCTCTCCTCTCCTCTCCTTCCTCTCCTCTCCTCTCCCTCTCCTCTCCTCTCCCTCTCCTCTCCTCTCCTCTCCTCTCCTCTCTCTCTCTCTCTCTCCTATTCCCCTCTCTCTCTCTAGTTCTACCTTCCCATCTCCCTAGATCTCTCTCTCTCCCTCTCTCTCCCCTCCCCTCCCCTCCCCTCTCCCTCTCCCTCTCCGTCTCTCTCTCTCTCTCTCTCTCGCTCTACCTCCCCATCTCCCCTCGCTCTCTCTCCCTCTCTCTCTCTCTCGCTCTACCTCTCCATCTCCCTCGCTCTCTCTCTCCTCCCAGTCCCTCACTCTCTCTCTCCCCCTCTCTCTTGCTCTCTCCCTCTCATCCCTCTCTCGCTCTCTCTCTCTCTCCCTTCCCTTTCTCTCTCCCCCTCTCTCTCTCCCCCTTCCTCATCCCCCTCCCCCCTCTCTCCCCCTCTTTTGTCTCTCTTTCTCCCACCCTCCCTCGTTCTCTCTGTCTCTCTCTCTCATTCTCTCTTTCTCTCTCTCTCCCTCTCTCTCTCGCTCTTTCTCTCTCTCCCTCTCTCTCTCGCTCAACCTCCCCTTCTCTCTCTCTCTCTCTCTCTCTCTCTCTCTCTAGCTCTACCTCCCCCTCCCTCCCTCCCTCCCTCCCTCCCTCCCTCCCTCCCTCCCTCCCTCCCTCCCTCCCTCCCTCCCTCTTCCTCCCTCCCCTTCGCTATCTCTCTCTTCTATCCTTCTCCCTCTGCTCTCCTTCTTCCTAACTATACCTCTATCTCTCTATCCTCCTCAAATATATATGTAGGTGATACATTTTACCAACACAAAAACACAAGACTGCCTGTATTGCCTGTGAGTTGCAAATGGAGAACTATAGAAGTACAGATCAACATTAAAAGTAAAGAGATGAAGAATTGTTATTTTGTAACAGTCAGACACATGGCGTAACATGTTTAATCCCCAGCGGGTCATCCTTCTGTTAAGAGACCTCTTCTCTCCTCAGGCAGACATTTTGCTCTTAACAGACCTGTCTTCTTCTCCAACAAGCTTTTCTCACAGGAGTGCTGTTTTATTTTCTTCAGGTCACTCAACTATACTTGCATGGCAAGGGTATAATTATTGTACCAATGTACACAAATGAAGATCTATAGAGAACCTCTGAAGATCTATAGAGAACCTATGAAGATCTATAGAGAACCTCTGAAGAGCTATAGAGAACCTATGAAGATCTATAGAGAACCTATGAAGATCTATAGAGAACCTATGAAGATCTATAGGGAACCTATGAAGATCTATAGAGAACCTCTGAAGAGCTATGGGGGACCTATGAAGATCTATAGAGAACCTATGAAGATCTATAGAGAACCTATGAAGATCTATAGAGAACCTATGAAGATCTATAGAGAACCTCTGAAGATCTATAGAGAACCTATGAAGATCTATAGAGAACCTCTGAAGAGCTATAGAGAACCTATGACGATCTATAGAGAACCTATGAAGATCTATAGAGAACCTATGACGATCTATAGAGAACCTATGAAGATCTATAGAGAACCTATGATGATCTATAGAGAACCTATGAAGATCTAAAGAGAACCTATGAAGATCTATAGAGAACCTATGAAGATCTATAGAGAACCTCTGAAGAGCTATAGGGGACCTATGACGATCTATAGAGAACCTATGAAGATCTATAGAGAACCTATGACGATCTATAGAGAACCTATGAAGATCTATAGAGAACCTATGAAGATCTATAGAGAACCTACGAAGAGCTATAGAGAACCTATGAAGATCTATAGAGAACCTATGAAGAGCTATAGAGAACCTATGAAGATCTATAGAGAACCTCTGAAGAGCTATAGGGAACCTCTGAAGAGCTATAGGGAACCTATGAAGATCTATAGAGAACCTACGAAGAGCTATAGGGAAACAACCCTCTGGACACACGGCCCGTCCCAAATGGCACCCTATTCCCTACATAGTGGATTACTTTTGCCCAGACCCATAGGATAGTGGTCAAAAGTAGTGCACATAAATAGGAAATAGTGTGTAATTTGGGATGCAGATTATACAATCTTTATTGTATCATCTCAGACACAATCTGGTGACTATTCATGTCAGTTTCTTTTCATCAAGGGCATATTCCATTGCTCATGTTGATACATCGAGAAGCTGAAACCTATATGACAACATGTATCATGCATTGTATCAAGAACGTTAGACTTGGCACCATTAATACATGTACTGCAGTCGTGTATTACTGCAATGGACATCAACCTGAAGGCTTTAGCTGTAGCCGTAGCTGTAATTTATAGTATGTGATTATAAACCACAATCTGTTCATCAGGAATGGTGCCATACAGGCTCTTTTGCAATGGCAATTACCCGGTACTTGTCAGGACCCGGTTTCGAACCTGGGTCTCCGGAGTGAGAAACAGTCACTTAACCAACTGAGCCACGAATAGACAGCAGAACCCAGAAGATGAGGCAGACACAGCAGTACTTAAGACGGTGTATTTAATAAAGAAAAAATCCTAAAATACAAAAATGGCAAATCCAAAAGGTGGTAGGTAAAACACAAAAAGACCTCAAAAGAAACTCACCAAAAATAAACAAAAACAAAAAACAGAATACCACAAGAACGTCACCCGGAATCGACAAGAGCACACAGAACACTAGGGCAGGGTGCTAACATACAAACACAGAGCACAGAACTGAGGGAAACAAAGGGTTTAAATACAATCAGGGGAAACGAGACACAGGTGCAAATAATAATGGGGATCAAGGGAAAAACATAGGGACAAAAAGCACAATGGGGGCATCTACTGACCAAAACCCGGAACAACCCTGGCCAAATCCTGACAGAATCCCCCCTAGGAACGGCTCCTGACGTTCCTACCAGCTCTCTCAGGGTGGAGGACCCTGAACTGACGAATGAGGTCAGGGTCCAGGATGTCTTTGGCAGGAACCCAGGAGCGCTCCTCAGGACCGTAGCCTTCCCAGTCCACCAGATACTGCCAGGACCGCTGCACCCGGCGGGAATCCAGTATCCGGTGGACGGTATAAGCGGCTGGCCTCCAATGACACGAGGCGGAGGGGAGGTCTGTCTGCCGGGACAAGGGGAGAAAAAACAACAGGTTTTAACAATGACACATGAAATGTGGGATTAATCTTAAGGGATCTGGGTAAGTGTAGGCGATAAGAAACTGGGTTAACTGTCCTGGCAACCTTGAAGGGACCGATGTATTTTTGGGACAGCTTGCGAGACTCCACCCGTAGAGGTAAGTCTCTTGTGGAAAGCCAGACTCTCTGGCCGGGGCGCAGGGTAGGCCCGGGACGGCGACGTCTGTTGGCTTGTTGTTGATACCTCTGTGAGGAACGCATCAGATTAAGACGGGTCTTCCTCCACATAAGCCGACAGCGTCTGACGAACCTCAAGGCTGAAGGCACTCTGACTTCTGCCTCCTGGTCCGGGAACAATGGAGGAGCATAGCCACTCGTGCGGGGACATACCAGTGGAGGAGGAGCGCAAGGTGTTGTGCGCGTATTCGGCCCAAACAATAAAGGATGACCATGTGGACGGGTTGTCACGAGTCATACATCGGAGGGTGGTTTCCAGCTCTTGATTCATCCTCTCTGTTTGGCCGTTGGACTCCGGATGGTACCCTGAAGATAGACTGGCAGAAGGCCTTCCAAAACCTTGAGGCGAACTGGGGACCTCTGTCAGAAACCACATCTTGAGGAATGCCGAAGACTCGGAACACATGATTAATTACCAACTCAGCCGTTTCCTTGGCAGAAGGTAACTTAGTCAGAGGGACGAACCTGGCCGCCTTTGAAAACCTGTCGATTATGACTAGGATAGTAGTATTGCCATGGGATGGAGGAAGTCCAGTAATAAAGTCCAATGAGATATGGGACCAGGGTCTGTGGGGAACAGGTAAAGGATGAAGGAGTCCTTGAGGGCGGAGGTGAGAAGATTTGCCCTGGCAGCACACGGGGCAGGCATTGACGAAAGTGGCAACGTCTTCTCTTATGGTAGGCCACCAGAACTTACGCTGGATGAACTCCAAGGTGCGACCTACGCCCGGATGACAGGTGAGGCGAGAGGAGTGCCCCCACAGAAGGACCTGAGTCCTCACTGCCTTGGGGACAAACAACCGATTGGCAGGGCCTCCTTTAGGGTCCGGTTCGCTAGCTTGAGCACGTCTCACGGTATCCTCAACTTGCCACGAGATCAGAGCCACAATCTTAGCAGCAGGAAGGACAGGCATGTCCGTGTCATCTCGAATGGCAGGAGCGTAGACTCGGGACAGGGCATCCGGTTTGAGATTCTTCGACCCGGGCCGATAGGTGAGGATAAACTGGAATCGATTGAAGAAAAGAGACCATCTAGCTTGTCTAGAGTTCAATCGCTTCGCCTGCTGGATATACTCCAGATTTTTGTGGTCCGTAAGCACTTGAAACGGGTGAGAAGCCCCTCGAGCCAGTGTCTCCATTCCTTCAATGCCATCTTAACCGCTAGGAGTTCACGATCCCCCACATCGTAGTTCCTCTCAGTCGGGGTAAGCCGGTGTGAGAAGAAAGCGCACGGATGAAGCTTCTTGTCTTCACCCTCTGAGACAGGACAGCTCCAACACCAACCTCTGATGCGTCTACCTCCACCACAAATGGTTCATCCGTAGTCGGTAGTATCAGGATGGGAGCAGAGAGGACGCGCTGCTTGAGTCCTTGGAAGGCCGTCTCAGCTTCTCTTCCCCACAAAAACCTTGCATTGCCACCTTTGGTTAAAGCTGAGAGAGGAGCTGCCACCAAACTGAAGTTCTTGATGAACTTGCGGTAAAAGTTTGTGAAGCCCAGGAAACGCTGAACATCCTTAACGGATTTGGGGGTGGGCCAATCCGCTACCGCCCCTACCTTCCTAGGGTCCATTTGGACTCGACCGGGTTCCACTACAAATCCCAGGAATTGTACTCGGGATGAATGGAATTCACATTTTCCGGCTTAACGTACAGATGGCTGTCCAGGAGGCGTTTGAGTACTTGTCTGACATGCTTAGTGTGTTCTTGAAGGGAGCTCGAAAGATGAGGATGTCATCCAAGTAAACGAACACAAATATGTTAAGCATATCCCTAAGCACATCGTTTATGAGCGCTTGGAACACCGCTGGGGCGTTGGTCAGGCCGAAGGGCATCACCAAGTATTCATAGTGACCAGTAGGCGTGTTGAAAGCGGTTTTCCACTCGTCACCAGGTCTGATCCGCACAAGATGGTATGCGTTCCGCAGGTCAAGCTTAGTGAAAACAACTGCTTCCTGGAGCAGCTCGAAGGCTGTGGCCATAAGGGGTAGCGGGTAACGGTTACGGACGGTTATGTCATTGAGTCCCCGGTAGTCGATGCAAGGACGTAATCCACCGTCTTTCTTGGCCACAAAGAAAAACCCTGCTCCCGCCGGGGAGGTGGATGGACGCATGAGGCCTGCTTCCAGAGCGTCCTTGATGTAGGTATCCATAGCAGCTCGTTCGGGTGGAGATAGGGAAAAGATCCGACCCCTGGGGGGCAAGTGCCCGGAAACAGGTCGATGGGGCAATCGTAAGGTCTATGGGGTGGTAGCATGGTGGCCCTCTGTTTGCTAAACACCAGTTTGAGGTCATGGTAACACTCGGGAACTCGGGTCAGGTCGATGGATTCTAAAGACTCGGGAGTAGAACTCGGGGAATTCTGGAAAATACAAGTAGCTTGGCACGTAGGACCCCACTGCTTGATGGTGCCCACAGACCAGTCGATGTGAGGGTTATGGCTGTGAAGCCAGGGGTATCCAAGGACGAGAGGGAACTCGGAACAGGAGATCAAATGAAAGTTCATCAATTCCTGGTGTTGTGAAACTGAAAGTCTCAAGGAGGTAGTGACATGAGTGACAAGTCCAGATCCCAAAGGGCTTCCATCCAATGTAGTAACCCTCATGGGGTCACTTAGAGGTTCAGAGGGAACGCCATTCTCCTTCGCCCAGACACCATCCATGAAGTTACCTGCGGCTCCAGAGTCTACCAAGGCTTGAAGGTGAAGCTTGTGGTTGTCCCAGGAGAGGGTGACTGGAATGAGCAGACGGGAGTTGGACGGATGGGAGGAGGTTATGTTTCCCGTTACAGTTCCCCCGGTCTGTACGGGACAGAGCGTTTCCCTGGAGCCCGGGACACGTGGAACGGAAATGGCCCGGTTTGCCGCAATATAGACAGCGTCGCTCCCTCATCCGGCGGTCTCTCTCAGCCTGGGAGATGCGTCCAATCTGCATGGGTTCCGGTGGAGCCAGCGATGATAAAGGTGGGGACTCGGAGCTGGGACTGATAGGGGCTAGAGGTCTACGGTTGAGTTCTCTCTCTCTCAGACGCTGGTCAATGCGTGAGGCCAACTTGATCAGGGACTCGAGATTGTCCGGTGGTTCCCGAGTGGCCAGTTCATCTTGGATAGTGTCGGAAAGGCCTTTCAGAAAGCACACCGTGAGCGCCTCGTTGTTCCAGCCACTCGCTGCTGCCACCGTGCGGAACTGGATGGCATAGTCCGTCACGCTGCGCCAACCTTGATGGAGAGTCAGGAGCTGTTTGGCTGAGTCAGAACCACTGCTTGGGCCTTGAAACACTCGTTTGAATTCCTCAGCAAAGGCAGAGTAGCTGGCACAGCAGGAACTATGGGCATCCCACACAGCAGTAGCCCAGGCCAGGGCTTTTTCCGACAGCAGGGTGATGATATATGCGATCTTAGACCGGTCGGTGGGAAACGACGAGGTTGCAGCTCAAAGGAGAGAGAACATTGAGTGAGAAAGCCTTTACAAGCACTTGGATCACCTGAGAACCGTTGGGGAGGTGGAAGACGAGGTTCAGCCAGGGGGTTAACTGCCATGGGTACGTGAACCTGAGGTACTGGAACGGGAACTGTTGCCGGGGTAAGTCGATCAGATATTTGCTTAATGGAAGTCAGCATCTCCGACAGAAGATGAGAATGTCTAGCCATTAAGGCCTCTTGCTGAACCAGGGCGGCTTCGTGGCGTTGGACAGTCTCCTGGTGGAGGGGCAGCGTGGCAAAAAGGTCCTGGGAACTGGCTGCCTCTGGGTTCATTTTTGGCTCTGTGTTTCTGTCAGGACCCGGTTTCGAACCTGGGTCTCCGGAGTGAGAAACAGTCACTTAACCAACTGAGCCACGAATAGACAGCAGAACCCAGAAGATGAGGCAGACACAGCAGTACTTAAGACGGTGTATTTAATAAAGAAAAAATCCTAAAATACAAAAATGGCAAATCCAAAAGGTGGTTGGTAAAACACAAAAAGACCTCAAAAGAAACTCACCAAAAATAAACAAAAACAAAAAACAGAATACCACAAGAACGTCACCCGGAATCGACAAGAGCACACAGAACACTAGGGCAGGGTGCTAACATACAAACACAGAGCACAGAACTGAGGGAAACAAAGGGTTTAAATACAATCAGGGGAAACGAGACACAGGTGCAAATAATAATGGGGATCAAGGGAAAAACATAGGGACAAAAAGCACAATGGGGGCATCTACTGACCAAAACCCGGAACAACCCTGGCCAAATCCTGACAGGTACTCTTGGTAAATAACACGTCTAGTGGTCGTGACCTGTGTAGTGGATGTAGGTAATTGACCCCAACCAATATATTTACTGAAACCCTCTTGAGAACAACTTTTAGGGCCTTCCTCTGACACCGCCTGGTGTAGGGTCCTGGATGGTAGGCAGTTTAGCCCCAGCGATATACTGGGCCGTACGCACTACCCTCTATAGGGCCTTCCTCTGACACCGCCTGGTGTAGGGTCCTGGATGGTAGGCAGTTTAGCCCCAGCGATATACTGGGCCGTACGCTCTACCCTCTATAGGGCCTTCCTCTGACACCGCCTGGTGTAGGGTCCTGGATGGTAGGCAGTTTAGCCCCAGCAATATACTGGGCCGTACGCTCTACCCTCTATAGGGCCTTCCTCTGACACCGCCTGGTGTAGGGTCCTGGATGGTAGGCAGTTTAGCCCCAGCGATATACTGGGCCGTACGCTCTACCCTCTATAGGGCCTTCCTCTGACACCGCCTGGTGTAGGGTCCTGGATGGTAGGCAGTTTAGCCCCAGCGATATACTGGGCCGTACGCACTACCCTCTGCAGTGCCTTGCGGTTGGAGGCCGAGCAGTTGCCACACCAGTCAGTGATGCAACCAGTCAGGATGCTCTCGATGGTGCAGCTGTAGAACCTTTTGAGGATCTGAGGATCCATGCCAAATCTATTCAGTCTCCTGAGGGGGAATAGGTTTTGTCGTGCCCTCTACACAAATGTTTTGGTGTGTTTGGACCATTCTAGTTTGTTGGTGATGTGGACACCAAGGAACTTGAAGCTCTCAACCTGTTCCACTACAGCCCTGTCGATGAGAATGGGGGTGTGCTCGGTCCTCCTTTTCCTGTAGTCCACAATCATCTCAGTAGTCTTGGTTACATTGAGGGAGAGGTTGTTATTCTGGCACCACCCAGCCAGGTCTCTGACCTCCTACCTATAGGCTGTCTCGTCATTGTCGGTGATCAGGCCTACCACTGTTGTGTCGTCTGCAAACTTAATGATGGTGTTGGAGTCATGCCGGGCCACACAGTCGTGGGTGAACAGGGAGTACAGGAGGGGACTGAGCACGCACCCCTGAGGGGCTCCATTGTTGAGGATCAGCTTGGCAGATGTGTTGCTACCTACCCTCACCACCTGGGGCGGCCCGTCAGAAAGTCCAGGATCCAGTTGCAGATGGAGGTGTTTAGTTACAGGGTCCTTAGCTTAGTGATGAGCTTTGAGGGCACTATGGTGTTGAAATATTCACATTAGTAGCGAAATAGTTGACGTCAACCAATCAACCTTCACTTGGCATATGAGAAAGCAACATTTATACACGTTCATTGTTTTAGGTAACAATATGTTTTTGGGTATGCTCCAGATGTTTCTCAGGTAAATGGAAACCCAACCGACTGTATACTTACTGTACCTTTCTACCCTAACTAACGTCCTGCTCTGCTCTGTGTGTCCTCTCTGTGTTTCCGTAGGAGGTGAAATATTTCAGTTTCCTGGAGAGCTCCTGATGAGGATGTTAAAGATGCTCATTCTTCCCCTCGTCGTCTCCAGGTAGGAGCAGAAGGCATGCTGGGTAGTCCCCCCCCCGCAACCACAACACACGCATGTACGCACGGACAAAGACATACGCAATTCTGTCCGCTTGTACAGTACAAAAGCTCCTCCTTGGCATGCTGTCCTTACTCAAGCAGAGAGTCATCCGGAAAGCTTTGATGCTTATTATACTGGTTCTCACCTTCAAACACAGTGTACTGTGATGTGGGTGTTATGTGTGGAGAGTAGTATTCATGGTAATTGAAAAGTATTTATTTCTGTAGTGCTGAGGAAAAGAACATAATATTCTGGTGTGTGTGTGTGTGTGTGTGTGTGTGTGTGTGTGTGTGTGTGTGTGTGTGTGTGTGTGTGTTTTCTCCCTCAGACTTGGGAACTAGCTGCAGTATGTCCTCAAAAACGTCTTCTTTTGTCATTTAGAAGTTTCCACTTTCAGGTCATGTGGTTGTGCTGCTGTTGACGAACTGTGAACTGTCCACAGTTCGTTCGCCATATATGGTTGTGGAGAAATATGTGTGAAGTGAACGTTGCTATATACAGTGCCTTGCGAATGTATTCGGCCCCCTTGAACTTTGCGACCTTTTGCCACATTTCAGGCTTCAAACATAAAGATATAAAACTGTATTTTTTTGTTAAGAATCAACAACAAGTGAGACACAATCATGAAGTGGAACGACATTTATTGGATATTTCAAACTTTTTTTAACAAATCAAAAACTGAAAAATTGGGCGTGAAAAATTATTCAGACCCTTTACTTTCAGCGCAGCAAACTCACTCCAGAAGTTCAGGAGGATCTTTGAATGATCCAATGTTGACCTAAATGACTAATGATGATAAATAGTGTCCCACTTGTTGTTGATTCTTCACAAAAAATACAGTTTTATATCTTTATGTTTGAAGCCTGAAATGTGGCAAAAGGTCGCAAAGTTCAAGGGGCCGAATACTTTCGCAAGGCACTGTATATACTTTGTGAAGTTATAATGCATTCAGTCCAGTGGGAATCATACATGGCTGTTGTCCCATATAGTACTGTGGCAGCCCTGTGTAGTCATAGGAACCTTTGTGGTGTGCCTGCCACTGGGACAAAACATTATTATTAAACAGGATTTTCACACAACCAACCGTGTCACAGGTTGAGGACCCTGTAGATCAAATGAGTTGCTGTGGTGAAGCACAACATGTCATAGCCTAAGGCTGTCCTCACTGCCCTGGTCTCCTGGTGCTGCTGTATTGCCTAACTCAATGGTTATTAAACCTCTCCTCGGAGACCCTCAGACGTTTCACAATAGCCCTGAACTGGCTCACCTGATTCACCTGATTCACCCAATTCACCCGATTCACCTTATTCACCTGATTCACCTGATTCACCCAATTCACCCGATTCACCTTATTCACCTGATTCACCTGATTCAAGGGCTTGATGGTTTAGTTAAAAAGTGAAATCAGGTTCGCTGGGGGTCCCCGAGGAGAGGTTTGAAACGCCCTGGACTAATGAACTATTATATATTTATTATATAAATGCTACATGGAAATTATTTTCATATGCATTCTACTCACAGAGCAGAAACCGGGAATTATATTTCTGTTGCAGAGCTGTGCTGTAAATCTGTATTCCTTTTATGGGGTTTAATGATGGTGAACTGGCTGGTTTCTCTCCACCTCTGCTCTATTTTGGACCCAAGTCTTCCGTGTCCTCTGTGAGTCGACTACACGAGGAGAGGGATGTCGACCGGAGAAAGACCTCCGTGCCCTCTGTGAGTCGACTACACGAGGAGAGGGATGTCGACCGGAGAAAGACCTCCGTGTCCTCTGTGAGTTGGCTACACGAGGAGAGTGATGTCGACCCGGAGAACGACCTCCGTGCCTCTGTGAGTTGACTACACGAGGAGAGTGATGTCGACCAGAGAAAGACCTCCGTGCCCTCTGTGAGTCGGCTACACGAGGAGAGTGATGTCGACCGGAGAAAAACTAAGTAACAATCGTGCAATCGGATTGATTACATAATCAAGGACCTCAGACACCCTAGCCACTGCCTGTTCACCCCACTACCATCTAGAATGTGAAGACAGTACAGGTGCATTAGACTGTTAAACAGTCACCACTAACTAGCCTTAGTCACTGTTCTGGCCTTGTCTGCGTTATCTTGGCTGTGTGCTTAGGGTCGTTGTCCTGTTGGAAGGTGAACCTTCTCCCCAGTCTGAGGTCCTGAGCGCTCTGGAGGAGGTTTTCATCAAGGATCTCTCTGTACTTTGCTCTATTCATCTTTTCCTCAATCCTGACTAGTCTCCCAGTCCCTGCCGCTGAAACACTACCCCACAGCATGATGCTGCCACCATCATGCTTCACTGTAGGGCTGGTAACAGGTTCCCTCCAAACGTAACGCTTGGCATTCAGGCCAAAGAGTTCAATCTTGGTTTCATCCGAACATAGAATCTTGTTTCTCATGGTCTGAGAGTCCTTTAGGCGCCTTTTGGAAAAATCCAAGCGGGCTGTCATCTGCCTTTTACTGAGGTGTGGCTTCCGTTTGGCAACTCTACCATAATGGCCTGATTGGTGGAGTGCTGCAGAAATGGTTGTCCTTCTGGAAGGTTCTCCCATCTCCACAGAGGAACTCTGGAGCTCTGTCAGAGTAACAAACGGTTTTTGGTCAGCTCCCTGACCAATAACCTTCTCCCCTGATTGCTCAGTTTGACCGGGTGGCCATCTCTAGGAAGGGTGTTGGTGGATCCTAACTTCTTTCATTTAAGAATGATGGAGGCCTCTGTGTTCTTGGGGACCTTCAATGCTGCAGAAATATTTTGGTACCCTTCCCTAAATCTGTGCCTCGACACAACCCTGTCTCTGAACTCTACAACACGACCTCGTGTTGGTTTTTGCTCTGACAATCACTGTCAACAGGGGGACCTTATATAGACAGGTGTGTGCCTTTCCAAATCATGTCCAGTCAATTGAATTTATCACAGGTGGACTCCAATCAAGTTGTAGAAACATCTCAAGGATGATCAATGGAAACAGGATGGACCTGAGCTCAATTTTGTGTCTCATAGCAAAGGGTCTGAGAACTTATGTAAATAAGGTATTTCAGTTTTTTTTAAATTATAAGTTTACAAACATTTAAAAAAACTTGTTTTCACTTTGTCATTATGTGGCATTGTGTGTAGATTGATGAGGAAAAACAATTTATTTAATCAATTTTAAAATAAGGCTGTAACGTAACAAAATGTGGACAAAGTCAAGAGGTCTGCATTCTGTATATACTGTATTCTAGTCATGGCTCTTCCTATGTAACTACTGCTGTACAAACCTTTTCTATGCATATACTGTCCATACTGTCTTTACACTCCATCATATGTATATACAGGGTAGCCTAGTGGTTAGAATGTTGGACTAGTAACCGAAAGGTTGCAAGTTCAAATCCCAGAGCTGACAAGGTACAAATCTGTCGTTCTGCCCCTGAACAGGCAGTTAACCCACTGTTCCTAGGCCGTCATTGAAAATAAGAATTTGTTCTTAACTGACTTGCCTAGTAAAATAAATAAATATTCTGGTCATTGATATTGCTTGTTCTGATATTTCATAATTTCTTTTTCTGGGTTACATGTTCATTGTTATTATATTTCTTATTGCTAGGTATTACTGCACTGTTAGAGCGAGAAACACAAGCATGTCGCTACACCTGCAATAACATCTGCAAATCGGTGTACGCAACCAATAAACTCTCATTTGATTTGACATGCAGGACACTTTGCGGAACAAGCGACTAACAGTCCCTGCTACGGCAAAGACTGAATGAGAAGTTTATCCTTTCGTTCGTTCGTTCTTTCTTTCTTTCTTTCTTTCTTTCTTTCTTTCTCTCTTTCTTTCTTTCTTTCTTTCTTTAGTTCTCTCTTTCTTTCTCTCTTTCTTTCTTTCTTTCTTTCTCTCTTTCTTTCTTTCTTTCTTTCTTTCTTTCTTTCTTTAGTTCTCTCTTTCTTTCTTTCTTTCTTTCTTTCTTTCGTTCTTTCTTTCTTTCTTTCTTTCTTTCTTTCTTTCTTTCTTTCTTTCTTTCTTTCTTTCTTTCTTTCTTTCTTTCTTTCTTTCATTCTTTCTTTCTCTCTCTCTCTCTCTCCCTCCCCCCCCCCCTCTCTCTCTCTCTCTCCTCCCCTCTCCAGACAGGCTGGTTGTGAGGCCAGTGTTCATTGAGATACAGGCAGCCAGACAGGCTGGTTGTGAGGCTAGTGTTCAGTGAGATACAGGCAGCCAGACAGGCTGGTTGTGAGGCCAGTGTTCATTGAGATACAGGCAACCAGACAGGCTGGTTGTGAGGCCAGTGTTCATTGAGATACAGGCAGCCAGACAGGCTGGTTGTGAGGCCAGTGTTCATTGAGATACAGGCAAACAGACAGGCTGGTTGTGAGGCCAGTGTTCATTGAGATACAAGCAGGCAGACAGGCTGGTTGTGAGGCCAGTGTTCATTGAGATACAAGCAGGCAGACAGGCTGGTTGTGAGGCCAGTGTTCATTGAGATACAGGCAAACAGACAGGCTGGTTGTGAGGCCAGTGTTCATTGAGATACAGGCAGGCAGACAGGCTGGTTGTGAGGCCAGTGTTCATTGAGATACAAGCAGGCAGACAGGCTGGTTGTGAGGCCAGTGTTCATTGAGATACAGGCAAACAGACAGGCTGGTTGTGAGGCCAGTGTTCATTGAGATACAAGCAGGCAGACAGGCTGGTGGTGAGGCCAGTGTTCATTGAGGTACAAGCAGGCAGACAGGCTGGTTGTGAGGCCAGTGTTCATTGAGGTACAAGCAGGCAGACAGGCTGGTTGTGAGGCCAGTGTTCATTGAGATACAAGCAGGCAGACAGGCTGGTTGTGAGGCCAGTGTTCATTGAGATACAGGCAGCCAGCCAGGCTGGTTGTGAGGCCAGTGTTCTTTTCACCAAAGATTATCGGGTGGAGCAGCGTCCAAGCCGTACAAACGTAGAGCCGAAGCCTGTCTTCTGTCCCCATTTACTGGCGCCATCTGCACAGCAACCAAACTGGAAACCAGATTATCTCATGAGCTAGAGAGACGTGCAGCACAATTAAAGGAATAGGCAGCTTCCTTATCCTCTATTCGGTTTCATATATTTACCTTTTTTGGGTGGATTTTGAATCCATGAGTTTGAAGGCATGAAGGCATGAGTAAGGAAGGGATGGAATGAGTGAGGAAGGGAGGAAGGAGGGAGAAGTGAGGAAGGAGGGAGGCGGGGTTGGGATGGACTAGAGAAAACAATCTATGTTTGTGGTCATTGTGTTATAAAATGCTAAATTGTAGCATTGTGCTGAACAGCAGGCTAAAAAACATAACGGTAGTGTATCGATACTGTTATTATTTTGGATGTCTAACCTCCCCCAACCTCCTCCGTTCAGTGTATTGATATAGAACCCTTGAATCGCATAGAAATGTAATCTATAGACTGGACATCCAATTCATCCCAGTCATTCTATTTCTATGTTATGTATGCTGTCTTTACAGAGGTGTGTTGCCTGGCCCTACTGAAATCCTGAGGTCATACTCTTGTTCATTATGTTACAGGTCAAGGGGGTCGGAACAGTGTTAATGTACTTGCCAGAATTAACATGATCTCACTCTCCCCCTGGCAACTGAGCCAATCACTCTGACTTACTACATACAGTAAGTAACACAGTCTACTGAGTCATTTGCAATGGTTTTCTCATCCACAGGGCTGACCCATAGGATTACGGTGCAGTACACTTGGGAATGGTCTTATAAGCAAGGCTTATTAGGAAACGCTATCTAGGGAAAGCTCTGATTAGTTGTGGATGAAGACAGTCAAACTCCATACAGCAGAACTCCTGGAGCAGTGTAGCTCTGTAACATGTATCCACAGGGGTAAACAAGCCAACTCTATGCTGAAACAGTAGTAGTGGCAGTAGTAGTAGTGGTAGTAGTAGTAGTAGTAGTAGTAGTAGTGGTACTAGTAGTAGTAGTAGTAGTAGTAGTGGTAGTAGTAGTAGTAATAATAGTAGTAGCAGTAGTAGTAGTAGCGGTAGTAGTGGTAGCAGTAGTAGCAGTAGTAGTAGTAGTAGTAGTAGCAGTAGTGTTAGTAGTAGTAGTAGCAGAAATAGTAGTAATAATGGTAGTAGTGGTAGTAGTAATAATAGTAGTAGTAGTAGTAGCGGTGGTAGCAGTAGTAGTACTAGTAGTAGTGGTAGTAGTAGTAGTAGCAGTAGTAGCAGTAGTGGTAGTAGTAGCAGTAGTGGTAGCACCAGTGGTAGTAGTAGGTAGTAGTGGTAGTAGTAGTAGTAGCAGTAGTAGTAGTAGTAGTAGCAGTAGTAGCAGTAGTGGTAGTAGTAGTAGTAGTAGCAGCAGCAGTAGTAGCAGTAGTAGCAGTAGTAGCAGTAGTAGTAGTAGTAGCAGTAGTAGCAGTAGTACTAGTAGTAGTAGTAGCAGTAGTAGTAGTAGTAGCAGTAGTAGCAGTAGTAGTAGTAGTGGTGGCAGTGGTGGTAGTAGTGGTAGTAGTGGTAGTAGTAGTGGCAGTAGTAGTAGTAGTAGTGGTGGTGGTAGCAGTAGTAGTAGTAGTAGTAGCAGTAGTAGTAGCAGTAGTGGTGGTGGTGGTAGTAGCAGTAGTAGTAGTAGTAGTAGTAGTAGTAGTAGTAGCAGTAGTAGTAGTAGTAGTAGCAGTAGTAGCAGTAGTAGTAGTAATGTAGTGGTAGCAGTGGTAGTGGTGGCGGTAGTAGTAGCAGTAGTAGTAGTAGTAGTGGTGTAGCAGCAGTAGTAATTAGGTAGCAGTAGTAGTGTAGTGGTAGTAGCAGTGGTAGTAGTGGGTAGTAGTAGTAGTAGTAGTAGTGGTAGTAGTAGTAGCAGTGGTGGTAGTAGTAGTAGTAGTGAGTGGTAGTAGCAGTAGTGGTAGTAGTGGTATGTAGTAGTAGTGGTGGTAGTAGCGTAGTAGTAGTAGTAGTAGCAGTAGTAGTAGCAGTAGTAGCAGTAGTAGTAGCAGTGGTAGTAGTAGTGTAGTAGTAGCAGTAGTAGTATCACGTTTTAGGTGTGACCCAGGTGCAGACAGTGTTGAAGAAACAAACATTTATTCCTTTTTAAACAGGGGCAGGCAAATGACAGGTCAAAGGCAGGCAGGGGTCAATAATCCAAAGAGGGTGCA
Organism: Oncorhynchus masou masou; assembly: GCF_036934945.1. Classification (NCBI taxonomy): domain Eukaryota; kingdom Metazoa; phylum Chordata; class Actinopteri; order Salmoniformes; family Salmonidae; genus Oncorhynchus; species Oncorhynchus masou. The sequence goes on from NC_088214.1 coordinate 9,140,674, forward strand.
AGGGGTCAAGAACGGCAGGAGCTGAATGTCCAGTGATCAGGGTCAGGGCAGGCGCGGGTTCAATGATCCTGTAAGGTGGGGTAAGGTCACAACCGGGAAGGACAAGAAAACAGGAGCAAGAAACAGGCAGGAGCAGGGGAACAAACACAGGTAGCTTTCACACACAAAACAAATATCAACAGACAAACAGAGAACACAGGTATAAATACACAGGGGATAATGGGGAAGATGGAGGGGGTAGTAGTAGTAGTAGTAGTAGCTGTTGTTGTCATTGTTAAACAGTATATTTCCATACTAATCAGTATGAATTGCATGTTTTCTATATTGCTCTGGTTCTGATCATGGTAGCGATTTGTGATTGATTGGCCAATTCAATCAATCCTTACACATCAGTTTAACACCTACTGTTCGTAGCTTTCAATATAGTTGGAAATTAGCCTTGTATCTTAAAATGTAATATACTATAAATGTTTGTGGTACCGTCATGTCTGTCTGTTTTGGGTGCTGAATACCTAGTGATCCGACAGTAAGGAATTTTCAGAGTGATTTATTTTCCAACTGTCGGCATGTCTGTCAGTCTGTTGCAGTCTGGTAAACCACTATGGAATATAATCCCAATTTATTGTTGGTTCAGCAGAGCAGGCCAAATATTGCCTTGAATTCTGATGAAATATGAGCTTTTAGAGAGAATGTGTTTGTGTTTGTTGTGGTTTCTTAATCCTCTCCTGGGCAGAATTGTGCTTTAGGAACAGCTTGTTAAAAAGAAGCTACCGCTGGCTGGGCAGCAAAGGGCTACCAGGATTATTTGTTTGGGATTTCAGCCACTGAAAATACTGTAGAATATTGTCTATATTTGTCTCGTTTGTCCATAATAGTAGTTTTACCTCGTGACCATGATGATCTGATCTGTGGCTGTAATTTTTAATAGCACTATTGGGGGCATTGGTAATAGGTTTCTGGATGGCTGGTTGTCGGCAGTAAATCGTTGTGTTGCCATCTACTGTATTTAACCTAGCCGTTTTTTGTACTGCAATGCCACTGGAGATAGTATTAATGTGTATTTATTATTATGTATTAATATTGATGAATACAGTAATGTTAGCCTCTGTTACGTGTGTGATTATTGATATAAATAATTACAGTAATGTTAGCCTCTGTTACGTGTGTGATTATTAAATAATTACAGATATAAATAATTACAGTAATGTTAGCCTCTGTTACGTGTGTGGTTATTGATATAAAAAATTACAGTAATGTTAGCCTCTGTTACATGTGTGGTTATTGATATAAATAATTACAATAATGTTAGCCTCTGTTACGTGTGTGGTTATTGATATAAATAATTACATTAATGTTAGCCTCTGTTACGTGTGTGATTATTGATATAAATAATTACAGTAATGTTAGCCTCTGTTATGTGTGTGCAGTTATTGATGTAAATAATTACAGTAATGTTAGCCTCTGTTATGTGTGTGTGGTTATTGATGTAAATAATGACAGTAATTTTAGCCTCTGTTATGTGCATGGTTATTGATATAAATAATTACTGTAAGTTTAGCCTCTGTTTTGTGTGTGGTTATTGATATAAATATTTACAGTAAATTTAGCCTCTGTTATGTGTGTGGTCATTGATATAAATAATTACAGTACATTTAGCCTCTGTTATGTGTGTGGTTATTGATATAAATAATTACAGTACATTTAGCCTCTGTTATGTGTGTGGTTATTGATATAAATAATTACAGTACATTTAGCCTCTGTTATGTGTGTGGTTATTGATATTGATGAATACAGTTAACTGAAGGAGCACTCAGTCTGCTCTACTGTTTCCTTTCCAGGAGGAGGAAGGGTGGATTAGTGTTAGTCTACTGTCCAGCGAAATGGAGGTAGAGTACAGGACAGTACTAGACAGGACAGTAAGCCCTGGCAAATAGATAGCTAGATATTCAGTTACAGGACCTGGCTGGCTGGCTGGCTACACAGGTTATAGACAGACAAACAGACTAACCTCCCTAAAACCACACACGGACTCACACACTATCAAGACACAGATGCAGACATGCATGAATGTACGCACTCGCACACGCACACACTGTGTGAGATATAACTACACTGGCGTGTGTGAGGGCCAAGAGACATTTGTCCTCCACAGGATGGTTGTCCAGAGGTTGTCGGTCATAGGAAGTAGTCTGTATATAATCCCCAGCATAGGCTTTCCAGCAGTTCCAACATCAACATGATCTAATCTGCTAGATAACACCACTTCACTGTT